>NW_015548267.1:814845-831044 GCF_001515605.1 Sinocyclocheilus anshuiensis
AGGAGAAATATCTGAGCACAGTGTGTGATTTTGTTGAGATCTCTTCTAAAGGTTTAAAGGAGACAAATGTGAGAGATCCAGTGTCTGTAGCTAAAGAGAAAAATCCGAGCACAGTGTGTGATGCTGTTGAGATCTTGTTTGAAACTTTGGAGGAGACAAATGTGAGACCACCAGAGTCTTTAGACCAGGAGAAATATCTGAACACAGTGTGTGATGTTGTTGAGATCTCTTCTAAAACTTTGAAGGAGACAAATATGAGACCACCAGAGTCTTTAGACTAGGAGAAATGTCCGAGCACAGTGTGATGTTGTTGAGATCTCTTTTAAAGCTTTAAAGGAGACCATTGTGAGAGTGTTAGAGTTTTTGTCTCAGGAGACAAGTTTGAGAAGCAGGAGACTCAAGCAGAAATCTCAATTCGATCTTAAATTAACTTCATTTCTGTCTAGGAGAAATATTTGAGATGTTAAAGAGATCTCACTTTTGATTTTTCTTTCCTATGAGTATATTTATTTACAACTTTGAAAAATATTTTTTTACAGTGTAGAATATATTTCTGAAAAGAATATGATATAGAGTCACACACATTATTTATAATGTTCAAACTAGACCGTATCTTTAATTCTGCTTTACTGAGTAACAGACAGATGGCCAGTAACAATATGCTAACAGAGACCGACAGAGTTCACTTTCATTTCAGTTGTTTCTTTTTGTTGAAAAGAGTTTGTTGTATTTGTGCAGGTAGCAGAACGTGAGCAGCCAGACTGAAATCTGTTACATGCTTCAAAAACCCAGAGAGAATGAAAGAAAAGAACTACCAGAGTGAAAATCACACACACAACATGAGGTGAACAACATCTAGTTCTACACACACATTTAGAGTGCAATTTCTGCCCCACTAGATGAATCAACCACAATTGCACAAGTAATTATTTTTTCCCCAACACTCTGAATCTGCCATTGGTCAGGCACAAAGATAGTCCTGGCTCAAAAGTACACTATTGACTGAGTCAGCTGACATGCCAGAACAACATTTTGAAGTCAAATTTCTTAAAGAATTATGATGGATTACTTGTTTCTGCACATTAAACGTTTTGTAACAACCAAACACTCATTTTGTTTTCTCTGCAATATTATAAATGTCCTACAAGCTTCAAACAAGTGATTTTCTTCACCACTGAAATACTGTTATAGTTTTTATTAATATTTTAACTAGTTTTTTTATTGACATTTTTTAAAGTTTTTTATTTTTTTAAAGTCTTTACAGTTATTATTTATTTTTATTTTATTTTGAATAAATTTTTTATTTTCCGTTTTTCTGTTTTCATTTAATTTTAGTTACTTTTAGTAATTTTAAGTAGATTTTATTAATTTTTATTTTTTTTATTTTTAATTAGTTTTTATTTTCTCTTTTCAATTTAATTCTAAAGTTTTAGCCATTTTGTTGTGCTTGTCATTGTATTAGATTTTTTGCTATTTTAAATATGTCTGTAATGTACTGTGTACGGCATTCTAAGATTTAAAAAATAACATGCAAACATAAACAAATTGCATTTTACACACTATATAATTCCAGTGATAAACTATCATTCAAAAGTTTGGAATCATTATGGAATCATCATGCTCACAAAGGCTGCATTTATTTGATAAATACACAGTAAAAATAATAATCTTGTGCAATATTCGTACATTTTTAATATCTTTTTTTGTGGAAACTGTTTATGGTATGTACGATTTTAAAAATAATTTAATTTTAAATATGTCTATAAGGATTTATTAAATTGTATTATTTTTATTTTATATTGAAATTGTTTTTATTTTCAAATTTTCTGTTTAATTTTTTGTAGTTAAAGTTTTAGTAATTTTTCTGTTTTGTCATTTTTCTAATGTCTTTATAATTTGTATTCATTTTATTTCAGTTTTAGTTTTAGTTTTTTTAGTAAATCACATTAAACTAAATATAAATGCTAACTGAAATAAAATAAGTTTAATTTTTAATATTTTATATGATTTTTGTAAAGTATTTTATAATATATTTTATTTTAGTTAATATTGATTTTATTGAAATAATTTTTTATGGTTTTAGTTTTAGATAACTATAATAACCCTGCTTCAAACAATAGCATGCAACATCCAGGATTCATGTACCGCAGGGTAAGATTAAATTAATTTATATTTAACTAATTTAATATGGAGAGGCACTGAAATGTAGACCTTAGTTTATGTGTTTTTGACCTGCACTGTACATGACGTGAGAACAGTTAACATGGACTCACTAACTTTAACGTTAGCTAGTTTTAGCCAGAGACACCTTGCTGAGGCACAAGATGACATTAACGTTCTGCTTTAAGCAAATGAAAATTTTAACTTAATGAGAGTATGACAACCAGAAAATGAACGTTTTCGTCTTCGTTGGGATTGGGGTTCAATGCTTAGGGACATTTGCCTTATTTGAGTTTAGGAAATGGAATGAAATAAATTCCATTGCCCATCCTCTCAGGATACCTGGAATCAGTTTTATAAGTACCCCAGGCACATCGTTTTGCCATTTTTGTAGCATAAACACCATCAAACCAATGAGAGCTTCGGATCTTCCGATGTTTCTCTATGGCTCTGAAAACTATAGATGTCAGTGTTGATACTCAACTGCCATTGGCTTATCTGCGCTCGATGGGAGGGGCTTACCAATAGTTCAATTATGTCAGCAATAGCACAAACACCCATCATGAACAGAAGATCACAGTAAACTTCGGCCGACAGACAGGTCAGTAATGCTGAGAGAACAACAGCATGTTGAAAGGACAGTCAGGCTTTCAGGTGTTAATGCTGAGCGTGTGTGTGTGTGTGTGTATATAATACACTGATTCCATCAAGTGTCTTCCTCTAAAGCGCAGCACTCTCACAGGTCTCTGCAAGCTGAAGAAGCATGAATGAAAAGCACAGAGATCAATAATTCGAGTCGTGTCATTGTTGTAGGTCGTTGTAGGTGCAGGACGACAGTCGCCATGTGAACTGGGTCAAAGGGTCAATGGGAGCATCACACAGTGAAAACAGGAGCAAGTCATAACTGTCTGCTAACAGGCTAACTGGGGAATAATGCAGACGGGCAGCGCTAATAACAACAGCAATGCCATTGTAATGAGATGCCACTAGGATTAGGCTACATCCAAATTAGCATGCTATCTATACCCACAACACCTCGCGCTAGAGAAAAGGAGGAGTTTGTGAAGGTTTCTATTATCAATTGAAGAATTCAAGAAAAACACCAATAAAAGTGATGGAACTCCCTAGCAACAATCCTACAACCGATTAGCACATGCATATTCACTGTGTACTGTATATAAAATTAGTGTTAATTGATATTTATTTGAGAAAATATGATTCCCAGTCCACACAAACTTTACTGTAGACAGATTACAGTAAACATTATAAAAGTTTATTTTACAGCTAGTTAAAAAATATATTTTTTTATATATAGATTTATTTTTAAATTATTTATTTCAAATTCAAAATAAAATCAATATAACTGAGTGCACTGTTGGTTACAGTGTTCACTTGCTGTGGATTCATATTTGAACATTTTCTTTATGAAAAATGTTATCATAGACTTACAGAGTCAAAAACATTCAGTGTGAAGCATAACTATTTTATTTTACAGGTTTATCAAGTTAAAAATCATATTGATTCATTTTCAAATTATGTATTTTTCTATTAAAAATAAAATAAATATAATTGAGTGCACTGTTGGTTACAGTGATTGTTGTTTATTCATATTTTTTATAGTTTCTTTATGAAAAACACTAGGATTATGATTACAAAATCAAGTTTATTTCTAAAGTATTTCTATCAGTAAATATGTTTATTTTATAGGTATAGAGAGTAAAAAAAAAAAACATTCCTTGGATGATTTTAAAGAAAACATTTTTTTTTAAATAAATAAATTAAATAAGCATTCAAGTTTTGAAGGATAGATTAAAGAAGCTTCAGACTTGGACCATGTTGAAATAATTATATAATAAATTCAGTCAAATTTGAGTAATCCAACCATTTCATTTTTTCCAGGAAACCTAGTCATATTTACAATTGATATGGCAGTTAAGGGCACAAATTATCATTTTTTATAACAAGGAATTGATGCCCAATGCTGCTGTCATTATCATCATGCCAAGCACTTCATTTATCCCCCCACCTAAACTAAGGGTGTGTCTCAATCAGCTCCCTAGCTCCAGAGCTCGTGAATCAGTATATTGTGTGCATGAATCCGATCACTGGTAAGCTCCCTGGCTCACTGCACGTTGGGACAATGATTACTCAATTTCTGGCGACATGACTACGCACAACGTCAACACTGTAGAACGTCACCGCTGGAATTAATCAACAACAGGCAGGACCAATCTCTTTTTGATATAATTTTTTATTCTCTTTAAACACATTGTTCTGTTACATGTTCTTACAACATTTCAGCTGAATATCAATTATAAATGTTAACTAGATGTGATCATTACCTGTCTAGCGATGTGTATTTATGCTGAAATATACTTAAAAAAAAACGGTTGGTCTTTTCAAATCTTCTATTGCGTGTCATAATATTTATCCAGTTGGCTCGTGTGGTTTACGTTTCACGCTTCAGAAATGCGACAATTTCCAGTAAGGGAGCATAGTGAGCATCGATGCTCCCTAGTTTTTGAGGAGCATTGTGGGATTTTTCAGGGAACGAGCGTTCTAGTGCACTGGAAGGATTCCATAGGTGCGTTCCATTCGACCGTAAGTGGACTGCGAAGTGGACTTCACAGAGAATTCCGCCATTTTAAGTGAGATTCCAATCCGAAGGGAGTGAACATGTTCAGTTCGAAGGGCACTGCGAACAGTATAGGGAATAAGGGAACATCGATACATCACTTCACAGGAAGTGGAGAGGGAAAATCACCCAGCTGTCATTGCGCACCACGTCACCAGTCAGAACTAACGATGGAGCAGAGCCATTAGAAGAGTTTTTAAAAGGCTCTGCAATGGAGGGGTTGCAATAAATGCTGTTATTATACAAATTAGAGTATTTATGAATGGTTATGGCCATGAATGTTACATTTGCATATTGTGTTGTATGAATAGGTGAAACTAAGTAACACCAGGGAGAAAGAGCTGAGGCTCTGTAATTTTTATTTTATTTAACTTTATTTACTTCAGGGGAGTTAACTTTGAGGCTGCATGTGGGAAAGTGCACGATATGAGACCACAACAATCTGTTAACAGTCTAAACCAGGGTTCCTCAAATCTTGCCCTGGAGGGCCAATGCGCTGCAGAGTTTAGCTCCAACCCTGATCAAACTCCCCTACCTGTGATTTAAACTAAGTAAAACCAGGGAGAAAGAGCTGAGGCTCTGTAATTTTTATTTTATTTAACTTTATTTACTTCAGGGGAGTTAACTTTGAGGCTGCATGTGGGAAAGTGCACGATATGAGACCACAACAATCTGTTAACAGTCTAAACCAGGGTTCCTCAAATCTTGCCCTGGAGGGCCAATGCGCTGCAGAGTTTAGCTCCAACCCTGATCAAACTCCCCTACCTGTGATTTTCTAATGATCCTGAAGACATTGATTAGCATGCTCAGGTGTGTTTGATGTTTGATGTTGGGTTAGAGCTAAACTCTGCAGGAAAGTGGATCTCGTGGGCCAGATTTGAGGATCCCTGGTCTAAACATATGCATTTTGACTATATTTATTAGATACATAATTGTAAATGTATTTTATATGTATTTAAATTTGAAATAAAATAAATTACAATGCTTATTTATGTTCTATAATAATCTGCGTGACCCCGTCGTTGCCTTTCTTTGATGACGTTCCAGGGCATTCCAAATGAGCGATTATTGTCAGTGAAGTCCACTTCAACGGATATGTCGTGCTTAGGGAGTAGGGAGCAGTGAACACTGCGTAGGGACCCTGTCAATCGGAATGCACATCATGACTGAGACCGCCCTTTTAATGGCCGACTCCCTGATCAGTGCCCTGACTATTGAACTAAGGAGCTGATTGAGATGAACCCCAAGTTTATGTTTGGATGCAACCAAACCAACTAGTAACTGAAAGCTTTGTATTTGCTTCCATGTATTTCACTAATCCAAAGTGAACTGAATACTAACTAAAGTGCTGTTTTTGTCCCCAACAAGTTGCATTTTTAAAGTTACATTTTCAATAATTAAAGAATCACTTAAATATTAACACATTTGCATAAAATATAACATCTCACCTCATAATTAATTAAAACTTACTAACACAGGACACACACAATAACACTTTTACAGCTTCTAATAATAAATATCTCTGAGAAACGATCGCACACACACACAGTCTCACTGATCGTACATCACATACACATTAAACATCAATCATGCTCAAACTTCTTCTGATTGGCTGCTGCCATCCATCAATCAATCAGCTGACAGGTGGTGTTTGTGAAGGCAGGCCGCCCTGCCCTGCTCGTTGTCATAGTGACCCCAGGTTGACGGACAGGTTGATGGATGGCCGCAGCGTCCGCAAGGCCACCCATGAAGCAGAGGAGGATTATGGGTACTGATAAATGCCACATATCAACACCACTCACACATACAAAACAAAACTAGTTCTGAACCACACATAAAGATTGGCCTTTTCAACCAGGATCACCGAAGGGGAAACACACACACACACACAAGCAGCTCTATCTGTGTCTCTCTGTTATTGGCCTCAAGCTCCATTTAAATGTCAGGCACTTTCAGGTGAAACTGTTTCTTTTATATAGCGGGAGCAAAGCTGTGCAAATGTTAATAGGTTTTGTGTGTGTGTGTGTGTGTGTGTGTGTGTGTGTGTGTGTGTTACCCAGAAACAGAGTGAGGCTCACAAAAAGGCACTGCAACACTTGAAAACGTTGTCAACATCAACACAACTATTTCACAACATAACACCCATCTCTTCCTATCAAAGGACAATTTTATTGGTCAAAAGAAAAATAAAATAAAATAAGACCTTAAAGGAATAGTTCACCCAAGAATGGGTGAATAGATGAATAGAAATTTCAAAAGAAGAGCATTTGTTTAGTATAGTAATAAATTTGCAACATTATCAACGTTCCTTAATGCATCCTTGCTAAATAAAAGTATAAAAAAATTATACAGTGGCATTGTATTAAAAATGCATTAAAATTAATTAAAAAATGCAGTGCAAGTGAATTACTGCAAACACAATTTTTGCTTGTATCTATAACAAAACCATGCTGCATAAAGCTTGTTTTTAAATCCAAAAAAATCCCAATTAAATAACTCAAACTTTAAAAAATATCCAACGCAATAGAATTGCTATTATTGTGAACTGCTATGTTGCTCTGAGAACAAATACGAGTTACTGCAGTAACCAGCCTGAAGTTCCCAAAACAGCCTTCCAAATTCCTGCTGCTTTACAGCAGCCAATCTGCAGCAGTGCAGGTCTCTGCACACCGTACCTTATTAGAGCCTTCACACACGCGCGCACACACACACACACACAGGCGCAGCAGAACTGAAGTCCTTCACCTCATTGATTGTCCTCTGGCTCAGCATACTGAATCCAGCACTTCATGTCCACAGAACAGATTTTCATTTACTTAAACCATAAAACACAGAGCTTCAACATCACTGACAATCCAAATCATAAGTCTTATGACTAAAATCAGTCTGTCAGTGTTTAACATCCTTTCTGCATCCAGCTAGTGGATGTTACAGAGCATTTCTGAAGTTTCTTTCTGTCAGACTTTATAAAACTCCTACTGGCTCTCTGCTGTGAATCGATTAAAGAGTTGTGTGATTTAATATGCAGATTTAGTAAGACATGTTCTGGGATATTACACAATAGCTCTGTTTACAGCAACTTGTTTCGGTGCATGTCTCTTTAAATGATAATTAGCTACTGCTCACCCCACCCCTCCCTTCTGTGTTGCCAAAAGACCTGTGAATTGCTGCCTTGGACTTCGTGTATGGCTCAGAGGTGGTCTTATTCAAATACCTAGCTATTTACATAGAAACCAGCTGCAAATTGAAACAGATCACTGGATGACTAAATGCAAAAAAAAACTAAATTTTTAATTTCATCTGATGGCCACTTTAATATGTTGATAAGATGTTTTTTTTTAAGAAGTCTCTTTAAGGCTGCATTCATTTGATCAAATATACAGTAAAAATTATAAAGTTGTGAAAAATTATTACAATTTATAATAAGTGTTTTCTATATTGATACATTTTAAATTGTAATTTATTTCTGTCATGCTGAATTTTCAGCATCATCACTCCAGTCTTCAGAGTCAAATGATCCTTCAGACATTTTAATATGCTGGTTTGTTCCTCAAGAAACATTTCTTATTATCAGTGTTGAAAACAGTTGTGCTGTTTCATATTTTTGTGGAAACTGTGATACATTTTATTTTTCAGCATTCTTTGATGAACAGAAAGTTCAAAAGAACAGCATTTATTTGAAAAAGGAAATATGTTGTGACATTATTAATGTCTTTATTGTCACATTTGATCAATTCAATGCATCCTTGATGAATAAAAGCTTTTTTTTTTTTTTTCAAAAACAAGAAGAAACTGTAGTGTACTTAAAGAAGGGCTGAAAATTTTCAGTGACAATGAGTTAAAAAGAGTTTAACTTGTACTGAACCCAGAACACTCTTTTGAGGCAGTTTAAGTGGGCTCAAAGGAAAAAATGATTTTATCAAAAAAAAAAGGGAAAGAAGGGCTTCAGACGGTCTTTTAAGTGAATATGCTGAAGTTTTCATTATGCTGTAGCAGTTCAATGTACTTGAAGCTCTTCAGATTCAAGAGTCAGGCTGAATCACACATTTTAAACAAATCTTTTATGTAGTTTTATGTAGTCTGAGATATGCTTAGCCACCTGTCTGCAAATTAAACGGAAACTGCTTCAATCTTTAAGACAAGCATTTGCACACATCATATTCATGAGTTTCATCTTGTAATGAATCAGTCCACTGAAGGCGAGCATAGTGAAGAACCCATGTGCAGTTTATTTACAGACGTGATCCAAAATACAAACATAAACCGAGACTAGAGACACAGACTTGACTTGACTTGACGAGGCTTGAACAAACTTGACTAGGCATGAACAGACTAGACTCACCGACAGCGGTTTACAACTTCAATACACGACAAGGCACAATGGGAACATGATGGCTACTTATAGCAGACAAGAGGGTCACATGACATGAACCAACCAATGAGAAACAAGACACATGACTAAGACAACCAATCAGAACATGACACATACACAAGGCAGAGATACATGAGGGCAAGGGAAGCATGACACTGACAGCATGAAACAATTACAAAACAAAAGACATGGAACACATGAACATGACAAAACCCAAACACCACATTACACATCTGTAAAATACGTTCCATTATTTTTTTAATGACCTTCGCTTTTTGTCAGAATTAATATGCGCCAGACCTAACAAATAAGCAAAATAGTTAAAAACATTTCTGAATATTTTTATATGTGACAAAAATGACCAGGCACGAAAAAGACGAGGTTAAAAAAAAAAATCACATTCAGGGCTTTGCTAAAAACATCCCACCTCAGTGATAATTAAGTTGATTCAGTTACTCTAATAAAATCAGGTTGAGCAGAGAAGACTCCTGTAATGTCA
Source organism: Sinocyclocheilus anshuiensis (assembly GCF_001515605.1). Lineage (NCBI taxonomy): Eukaryota > Metazoa > Chordata > Actinopteri > Cypriniformes > Cyprinidae > Sinocyclocheilus > Sinocyclocheilus anshuiensis. The sequence goes on from NW_015548267.1 coordinate 824,512, forward strand.
TCCACGGCTGTCAATTACATTTCAACATCTCAGATTTATGAAATAATTAAAGGAGATTTAGGCAAATGCATGCAAATTGAGCCACTGCATAAAACACTCGCTAACCGATTACAGGACGAGTAGAACTGAAAAACTGAATGCAGGCATTTCTGATACATGTACTGAACTGAAATAAGACTGAATTATTCTGAAACGCCTGATCAGTTATACAGTTAATATCATATTACACGCACAAAATCCAGCAGGACTGGAAGGGAAGTGCTGCTAAAGGATGTTTTATTCTGTCAGATCAACACATTTGTGCAGCACGGAAGCAGCGGCGTGGCACTTTGCATAGAGATTGTGAGGCAAACTTCATTAAACACAAGAGAAAAATCAAAAGGAGGCCATTGTGAGAATGTTTCAGTAAAGGAGATGCTGTGATTCGCTGCTGCGCTCTGAATTAGCAACACAGTTTGATCCATGAGATCTAAAAGAAAAAGCACACAAGAAACTGAAACTCTGCACTGAGTAAAAACTTCAGTCTTAACAAGAAAAACACAAACAAACTAAAGACACTTCAAGCTAGCCACAGTTAAACAATACAGCCGTGTGGAGTGTACTTCCTGACATAAATAGAAACCATGCCAACTGTTTGGGCACAATCTGAAAAGAACTGTAGAAACACGACTAATGAATGATGAAATGCTGAAAAGAACTAATAAAACATAACTAAAAATGATGTGAAGCTGAAAATAATTACTAAAACATGTCTAAAAATGATGAAAACCTAAGAAAAGAGCTGCTAAAACATGACTAAAAATTATGTAAAACTGAAAACAACTGTTGACCAACTACAGGGCCTAAAATATTACAATTCCAATAAACATTTGTAAACATTTTAACCTAAAATCTTGACTAAAAATGAAGGGGGGAAAAAGGAACCGCTAAAACTTGAATAAAATGTTGAAAAGAAAGACTAAAAATTATGAAAAACTAAGCAGAAATGTTGACCAATTACAAGAACTAAAGTAACAACTTTCCAATAATTTTTTTAAAACATTTTAACCTGAAAACTCCTAATAAAAATCTAAAATTAACTGCTAAAACTTAAAATAACCACTAAATAAAAAGAACCACTAACTGTGTGTGACAAAAATTTTGAAATACTGAAAAGAACTACTGAAACATGACTAAACATGGTTAAAAAATAAATAAAAATAAATCAATCAAACTTAGAAGACCTACTAAAACATGACTACAAATTATGAAAAACTAAAAAGAAACATTGACTAATTACAGGACCTAAAATAAAAACTTTCTAATAAATATTTGTACACATTTTAACCTCAAATCTTGAATGTAAGCCTAAAATGAACAGCTGAAACATGACTAAATATGACGGAAAACTGAAAAGAAACGTTGACCAATTAAAGGACCTAAAATATCAATTTTCAACAAAAAAAATTGAATATTTTAACCTAAAATCTTGTTTAGCTACATCTATTTTATTTCCCAACTTTAATAACTGTATTTTTTATTCTAACAACTAAGCACAATCACACAACTCTGCTTTTATTTACAAGAGAAAACAGAGGGCCATATTTTAACGATCTATGCGCATGGTCTAAAGCGCATGGTGCAAGTGCAATTAGGGCATGTACAAAAAATACTTTTGCTAGTTTAACGACGGGAAAAACGGTCGGCGTGCCGGGCAAATGGTCCAAATGGGTTGTCCCTATTCTCTTAATGAGTCATCAGTGGCGGCTCGTCGGTGGAGGCAGGGGAGGCACAGCTTCCCCATAATTTTGAGGTGAAAATGGGAGGAGGACGATTTAATGTTAATAAAATTCACAATTCATTTCAGTTCCTGTCTCAGAATGTGTATTTTTTCGCTATTTACATGGCAGAATTTGCCAGAGCAAAGACTGAACGCTTCTCCAGAGAGGAAAGGTTCTACGGGGCACAATAATAATCTTTTACATTGTAATCCTTTCATTTTTAATATGTGGCATGTTTGTGCGCTGCTGCGTGTCCCTGTGTGTGTAATAAGCAGAGTGTATGCGCATTGTGAACCCGCTTATAGGCGCATATTACTAACGCACTCTTTAACAAAAAAAATATTGCACCATTGACTTTAGGTTTCAGTTGGTCAAAGGCGCAGTCCATTTCAGTTGCCTCAAAATAGCAATGCACCAACAATGCGCCTGAACACACCTCGTTTTCAGACCAGCACGCCCATGGGCGCACAAATGGGCGCAAATGCATTTGCTATTTAAACAACGTGGCGCGGGACGTGAAAATGATAACTGCGTCGGGCTGAAACTAGCAAAAAACACTTGCGTCGTGCCTGCCGCCGCATTGTTCCGCTTGTATGATAGGGCCTAGACACTTCAACTCTCACAAAAAGAAGAAAGGAGGTGTAAAAATGAGAGAGTGAGAAAAAGATGCTATGCGCTACTGATGCAAACAGGCATCCACATCACCACGGCAATCAGCCTCATTTTCCATGGCAACGGAACGCTTAGTGTGACAGGAATTTACTTTGATCTGAGAAATTAATAAAGGCTCTTTCAGCCAGTGTGTGTGTGTGTGTGTGTGTGTTTAGCGTGCTGAGTAAGTGTGATATATTACAGCACTAAAATTATGTATAAAAGACTCCAAAATGATGATGACAATTCTCTCTGATAGCTGAATAAAGGTGATTAATGGATAGAAATCTGGACGGAGTGAAGACTTTCTGTAATGGCGTAATACATCATGAATGTGGTATGGTAATAATATGAATATTTATGGCTTGTGGTCGAGGATAATGTGGATATTTATGAGTTTGTGTGATTATGGTCTCTAATGAAGTTAACACTTATTTTGTTCTACAAGCTTTTTACAACCAGGAAAAGCATCAGAGAGAATTCACACACACACACACACGGTCACCTGAGTCCTGCTCCACATAGCATGTGTGTGTGTGTTTTGGTTACATAAAGTATCCTCCATCACAGCAACAGTGGTACAGTTTAAGAGCTCACAGAAATCAGCAGATGATCAAATGAAGCTGGACGTGTGGAGAACTTAAGAGGTCAATGTGAACAGCATTAGCCAAATCCTCATTTATCAGCTCTGAGGAAACTGCTCTAGTAAATAACTGTGAGCTCATTCATGATTACCTCAGTGTTACCAGAAATACTCACATTTGGCAGTTTGGACTGAATTTGTCTTTTTTCACTAAATCTTATTTTTGTCATATGTTTTCAGAAGTAAATAAAATAAATATTTTTCACAAATACACTGGGGTCAGTAGATTTTTTTTTTAAACAAATGAATACTTTTATTTATCAAGGATTCATTCAATTGATTAAAAGTGACAGTAAAGACGTTTATAATGTTTCAAAAAATTCTTCATAAAAAAAAACAGAGAAATTAAATGTATCATGGTTTCCATCAAAATATTTTTGCTGAAAATGTAGCTTTGCATTACAGGAATAAATTACATTTTACAACAAATTCGAATAGAAAACCGCTATAAACAGCCCATATTTTTTTTATCAAATGTATTCAGCCTTGGTGAGCAGAAGAGACTTTTTTCAGACTTTAACTATTGATATAAAACATATATATATATATATATAGCCTCTAATTTATAATTTATTTACTTATATATTTTTTTTATAAATCAGTAAAAAAAAAAGTACACATTTTATATTTGTAAATACGACTTTCTGTAGACCTTTAAAGACTTCAGACCTCAGAGATTGATAAAAATGTCTGAACTGATGTCACAAACTGAACAAGCTTCAAACTAACAAAATTTATAAACAGTAAGACAACAAGCCGGTAAACACCTGAAAATGTAGTAAAGACAGCCAATCAGACTGAAGCTTGCTGCTTTAAGAAAGCGTTTGCCATTTTTGGTCCATGTACATGCAGACTCATATTACCCTGCATGCCTTTAAACCTCCTGCTTTGTTTTTCTCTGTATGAACAAACCTGAATGAGCAGAACTTAGACATGCAGAAATAATGAACTGTAGTCCAACCAACAGGTCACGGAATCCATGGCGTGTGTATGTTATCATGGGCAGAAAAACACTACTGGCCCTTTAAATATTTAATTTCAACTCAAAACACAAGATTTTGTCCCATCACAGACTCACACACAGGGATGTTTATTATAGATTTGCCTCTCCATGCAATTTCACTCCTACAAAACACAAAGTGCACAATATGTTGGGTGTGTGTGAGAGAAAGAGAAACACATCTCTTGTGTCTTATAATTAATGCAGTTTACAGTACAAACAGCAGAAATACTCCCCCACACACACACATGAAAGTGTGCGAGTGTTTCATTATGTAAGATCAAAGTAGTCTTAAAATATGTGAGTGTGTGTATATGTATGTGTATGTGTATGTGTGTCGTTTGCGGATCACCTACGCACCTTTACACTCTCAGGTAAACAGACAGAACACACACACACACACACACACACACATATCTTGGGTTGAAAGCACAGAGAGGAAACAAAAAACAGTATTGCAATTAAATTTCTCCACATAAATCACCCACGCAACCAACTACAACAAAGAGAATGGCTTCATTCCAAAACCTAAACCCACTGGACCAAAAACTGAAACTGAAAATGCAATTTATGCAATGATTTTTCATTTGGAGTAAATTTAATTAATGTTATAATATTTTAAGTGATTATGTTGGTGTGGCATAAACTGATTCTAGATCAACAAGCCCATCTGTATTATACATGATATGCTGTGGTGGTCTATAGTATGTATGTGTGCGCTGACGTACAGTCTTGTGTTTGATTATGAATAGCATCTGATTTTACAACCATAATTCAACAGGTTCAGAACCCCAAGATCATGAGTGTGAAAAGACTCATTTAACGAAATATGGTGGCGTTTGAGCAAAACACCGTCTAAAGCATATAAATGAGGTGCACAGCCTCATCTGAAACATGAAAAACATTTGCACTCAGTGGCCAGTGTTATTTTAGTAATATCTTCAATTAGTTTTTATTTATACATTTCCTGTTTTCATTTTAATTTTTTTTTTTTTTATAATATTTGTTTTTTTAATTTATAATAATATATAGTATATAAAGTTTTGATTAATTTTAATTCAGCTTCAGTTATTTTACTATTTTAATTAAACTAGCTACAATAGAAAATCATTTTTATTTCTGCTAATGTTTATTTTGTCAAGAAACAAAAATGCTTCATTTAATGGGTTTAGCTATAATTACCTATAATAACCCTGGTTTACATGCACACCAACAGTTTCATAATTGTCAATCTTCAATCTCATTTATAAGCCACTTGCCATTATATCAATTATTTGCAAAGAAATGTGGTTGTTTTACTGCCATTTTGTTGCTACACAACAACCCAGAGCACAAAATAATCAATATTAATGCAATAAGCCTGTTTGTTGCTGCTGGTATTATTAGCCTTCTGCAACTGCAAAATGTTTGCCAGTTTTAGGAAAGGTAAAACACAGCCAACAATGCCCTTATTCCATCAATAAAATGCATTATGTCCACGTCGCACATAGAAAAAACTGCAGTCCAACTTATGTCTTAAACCGCACTATTAGGGTGCATGTAAATGTCATCAGGCTGGCACACACTGGAATCCAATCAGTGAGATTCTTTTCATCATCTGCACTGGATGAGAGTGACAGTAATCAATAACAGTGACTCTGAGCGTCCAGTGAATGCTGTCATTAGAGCAGTGGATTCAGCCCACCATCATGACACCTGTGGCGCTGAGACAATAAAGGTCTATCAGTGGAGGCGACAGCGGACGGCTCCAGTCTACCTATCCTCTAGTAACATTTCATACTCGCTTTGATTGCTTCGACCCCCCGAAGTGTCACTGAATCTCTGTATGTTTGAATCACTTCTTAACTCATGTTTTTGTCACTTAAAGGACTCATATCATACTTCTTTTAAAGGGTCATGAAACCCCAGACTACTTTTTCTGAGATTTTAGCAGAGGTGTTTGTGTTGCACATCACAGAAGACCATGTTAGCATCCGTTCATTTTAATTGTTGGAGAAAAATGGTTAATTTTAAGCTTTCTTGCGCTATTTTCATCTTCTGGGTTTAAAATCTACATCGTGTTGATGTCACAATTTGTGACGTGGCAAAGGACTATAGTACATCGATGACTAGGGATGTAACGACAGACGCTTCAGACTGAGATTGCGTACATTAACTGAGAGAAACATTCATGGATCAAAGGAGAGTGTTTGTTTTTGCTTTGTAATAAGAGTTCGGCACAAACGTGATTCATTCACTTAGTGAGTGAAACCGTTTTACCATTTTCCATGACACAACCCGTCAAAAGGCTTAAGAACCACATGCCTGTATTTTAAACCTATACTTTTTTTTGTATGGGTCCTTTCTTAAACAATAATAGGGCCGCACCATCCGCCATTCATTCATTGCGGAAATCATGGCGCATAGATGCGTGATATCAAATGCTTCCGCAGATTTATAGTATTACTATAGCACTTCACCTGAGCATTGCGAATCACGC
>NW_015548267.1:831166-836784 GCF_001515605.1 Sinocyclocheilus anshuiensis
GGACATCTAGTGGAGACTAATGACAAGATTCACGTTAATCAGATCTAGTTTTAATTGTGTGCTGAAATAAATCCCGGAAAAGATCGATTCGCGGCTTTTGAGAATCGATATCGAATCGACGTCATTTAAAAAAGCGATTAATCGAAAAATCTATTTTTTTGCCCAGCCCTAATGTGTAATAGCATAACCTCTCATAATCCCTTATTAATTATTTTCTGATGGCTAAAACATAACCTAAAATAGTAGAGGTGACTATTCAATTCATCATCTAATGCACATAAATGGATTAACTTAAAAAATGTATATAATAATAATAATAAGTCTAAATAAGTTAATTGTCTTCATAGCTATATTGTAGAAGTTGTTAAGAAGACTGCAACTATTTTCATGAAACTATAACACTAACAGACTTTTACAGGCACACTTAGTTCAATAGCCTATTGAAATGTCTTGGCCTATGTGACACTAGAAATTTCAGTTAGTTTTAAATTTACAGTACAGTGCAAATGAAGGCATAAATCAATTTAATTTATCTTTTAATCAAATGAAAGTTAAACTCTTTATTTTTTGGCAAACAAAGGGTTTACTATTAAAATTTAAACATGGAAGAAATAGCATATTGTGTGATTATTCTTTTAAACAAAAGTTGTAATAATTGTTGTAGTAGTAGTATGTATATCATACTGCACCACAGTAATATATTTCTGATCATTTCTTTAAGCTAACCCTAACTTACATTTTGACGGTGTTTCCCATACATTGATTTATTTGTGGCGCCCACCACAATATCAGAACTGACTGCCACAAATAGATTTTCCAAAAGGCTTTAACTTCGTTGAATAAACATGAGCACTGCACGTGTCAAAGTCAAAACCCAGTGTGGGTGTTTTTATATCACTGTATTTCTGAAGGAACCCGACTGTCTTCAAAAAAATGTGGATGTCATTTTCATTTCATCTTGCATGTAATATCTGATAAAGCAGCATTTGTGAGTGGAGCGCTGCTTTGTGTACAGCGTTACCGGGGAAACCTTGATTTCTACCACTCCAACAGCGCCTCCTGCTGGCAGAGAATGAATTTGCATATATATGCCGCCACAAACTAGTGCAAGTCTGTGGGAAACACTGCAGTTTTACTCAAATGAAACTGTCAAATGCTCATGAAGTGACTCTCAGAGGGAGTCAGAGCAGTTCTGGAGATGTTGTTCATGTATTTATCTCCTCATGTAGTGAGACGACAGAAGCTGAAATCACCGCGAGCGTCGCACACTTTGTATGTGTAGAAAACAAAACCGCGCGTTTGTTCTATTTACATGCACAGAGACATGCAGAACATGCAGGATTCATATTTAAATAGTATTTTTGCGGCGTAATATTTACAGATACTAGTCCATATCGCGACTCTAAGTGTACTGACCTACTTTTGATTAATTCATCCAAACTTTGACACATTCCGTGACATTTCGTGTCATACAGTAAATTCCATTTATATGGATTCCGCGATTCCGTCCACATTTTCTGCATCGTGGACATCATAGATAATATTGAGGTGTTTTGCAACTTCAGTGTAACGTTAGTGGATTGTGATTTATTGCAACTTAAGCAACGTCTGCTGCTGCCTAATCTTTGAGAGACAACTGATGCGTGATCACTGAAGCAGCTCCAGTTAGCAAGCCCTTTTGGAGTGAGAGTGAATTCCGCATTGATTGGTCAGACTCGTGACTCCCAACAAATCAGATGGGTGGTGGGCGGAGATTGCTTTAGGCCACAGAGTGGTGAGTTCTGACAGGCTGCATCAGAGCCAAATAGCGCATTTCAAAATAAAGCTATTTTATCGGCAAATCAGTTTTGAAAATGACCGATACCGATAATCATAAAAATGCGTAATATCGGCGTCAATAATCGGCCAGGCCGATAATCGGTCGACACCTTCTGTTGAGCACACATAACCAAAAAACCCAAACCCTCAATTTCATGCAGACTCAGTTCTTTAGTACGAGTTCAGCCTTTACAGCGAAACAAGCAGACCAACAGCTCTACTGTTCAAACACCCAAAAGAAAACATCCCCTCATCATAAACTAACATGGAAGCTCACGGATATCCTCGACACTAACCTGGGCCTTTGACTTGGCCTGCATGAAGATCAGTGGAAATGTCAGGCCATCAAACGCACACAGGGACTTAATAGTGATGCTCTTGTAGTTCTTGTTGGTTCAGGGTTCAGAAGCCGTGCTATGACAACATGAAATCCAACAGCAACTGTGCCAAACATGCTCGTGATATTCCTCACGGATTTAATATCCAAAACAGGCCTTACTGCTCCCAGAGGAGCCGTTTCTACAAACAGCAGCTGCTCCCATGAGGCCGTTCACCTGCCACCAGCAAAACTACATACAAGCATGTTATGTACAAAACACACATTAACTGAGACAGGGAGATAAATATAGCTAACACAAAATGTCTTGATTTTTTCATCATTTTGATAATATTTTTTATATTTATGTATTTGATCTGAAATAGCTTAAAATTGAGACATTATAGGGTTTTTCCGAATCAGATGATTTATGTTTGACTAAACACCAAACAGATTTGAATGTGACGATATTTTGACAATATTTTTTAACATATGTATTCGATTTGAAATGGCCTAAAACAGAGGTATTACTGTTTTTCCCAATCAGAGGATCTCAGAGGATCCAAACAGACTCAAATGTTTATCATTATTATTTTCACTAACATGCAACAGAACAATAAATCGCAATAAAGTGCATAAATATTTACTTTAATATATTAAACATTTTAAAGCATGTAAAATACCACAGTGAAAAAGTGAAAGTGACATGTGGCCAAGTATGGTGACCCATACTCGGAATTAGTACTCTGCATTTATCCCATCCAAAGTGCACACACACAGCAGTGAACACACACACACCGTGAACACACACCCGGAGCAGTGGGCAGCCATTTTTTTGCTGCGGCGCCCGGGGAGCAGTTGGGGGTTCGGTGCCTTGCTCAAGGACACCTCAGTCGTGGTATTGAAGGTGGGAGAGAGCGCTGTATTCACTCCCCCCACCTACAATCCCTGCCGGTACGAGACTCGAACCCACAACCTTTGAGTTACGAGACCGACTCTCTAACCATTAGGCCACGACTTCCCCCAGAGGGGTTTCAGTGAACATTTCTGAGGGACAAAATTAGTGGTAGACCGATATATCTCCAAGGCCGATATTTGGCATTTTTCAAATATCGGCATTGGCTGATAAGTTTTTTTCTGTTTGGCTGATGTGTTTGAGGCAGGAGTTTTATTTTGACGGTGCTGGGAAAGGCAGTGCCTGCGCACACAGCACTCGCATTCTCCCTCTTCATTGTTTGCTGTAGCCATTTGACGGAAGTTGTCATCTAAAGTATAACTATGTTTATTTGACACAATTTTATAATACACTTTTAAATTATTTCAAATTTCTTAAATATTAATTAAAATAAATTGTAATGAATATTTAACTATATTTAATATTTAATATAATATATTTAATATCATATATATATGGTGCTCTCTAAGATATCGGCATTGGCTGTCAAAAAATATCGGTTGACCACTACACATAATCATAAAAGAATACAAGAAATTAACAAAAAAAAATGTTATAGAAAATTACACTTCTCTAACTTAATTTAAATCTACTTTAATTTAAATATGTGGTGCACTTAAAACCAGCGCAAGTTTAGTATCATTGAGATACTATTATATTTTTTTATTAATATTTAGAATCAGTTTTTATTTTTATATGTTCTGTTTTTATTTTATTTTTAGTTCAAGTTTTAATTATTTTGTTGTTATTTGTCATTTTAGTTTTTTATATATCTATAACGTTTTAGTTATTTTAGTACATCAAGTTAAACTAAATGTAGCTGAAATAAAAAGTTTTTTATTTTATTTTATTTTTAGTTAACGTTTATTTTATTTCAAGTAACAAAAATGCTTTTTTTGTTTTAATTTTAGTTTCAGTTTTAGTTTTAGTTAACTATAATAACCCTGCTTACAACAACTTTCTTTTCTTCCTCTTTTTTTCTTTTTTGAACTTTATTTTCATACATTGAAACAAATTACAAACGATGAACTAAACACTTCTTTACAACAGCATTGACTCGAATAAAGGAAATAAGAGAAAAAAGAAAAGGAGTAGAAAGAAAACACACAACATTATGTGATAGTCAAATAATACAACAGGGAATAAGTAAAATTCCTTAATGATCAGTTAATTTTCAATGCATCATGACACAAAATAACAGGTGTCCACCACTGTACGAAAATGTCCAGTTTCAGTTGGAGTTGGGCAGTCATATGCTCAATTCTAAATAGATTTTGGAGGGTGTGGCTTCATTCAGTTAATTCTTATGGTTTTCCGTGCACTTAATAAGAGTACATCAGAATATATCTCTGTATATATATCGAATTTAACCGTAACTCCCAGACACTGGGGACTATCGACACGGGGTTGATTTCATTTGAAAGGGGGCCTCGAGACGTACACTCTATTCGGCGTTCGAGAGGGTTCCTCGAGCTGAAGGGATCCCTGAATTTGGTGTGGATCCGCTGTGCCGTTATGGAGATATGGCCATTTAAAGTTTCAATGGTATTCCATACACTTAAGCTTTAAAGCGTTTCATCCAGGTCGCCAGTAGCAAACAATGGAGTGTGCTCTGCTGGACAAACTACGTAATTGCACCATTTACAAGCATTTTATCTTTGTTTTATGTTCTGTAAAAAAAAATTCATATTGGTGACATATCGGTAGCATATTCGCCGATACCGATATATCTGCGACAGGCTCATATCGGCCGATAAAATCTGCAAAACTATATATCAGTCGGGCTCTACAAAAAATATATGTGTGTGGTCTCCTACCTTCCCACACCCCCTCCAACATTTCTCAGTCTCTGGACTGTCAATAAATTTTGATATAGCAACCCTCTACATTGTGAGTAAATCACTCGCATATGCGACTAAATCTTACTCTGGGCGACTAAATAATGTATAACATTAGCCATTGGCTAATAAATTCTTAGATTTTACACGCCAGTATATGTGTGAGAGGCGTTCAACACAGATTTTCACTCGATAAACATGTTGACTGAGCGCTTGAGAGTTTCGCTCTCCGTCAAGCGATCTGTACTATTTGGATGCGCTCAATGGATCATGTCATGTACTCAATGGATGTGCAGTATGTAGCACGCAGTGCACCTGTATTTGACGTACCATAAACTAGTGTGAAGGCGCACGACTCGCCGTCGCTTTACTGATAGCGCTGTGTTTCTCACACATGCAAAGAGAGAGAACGCGAGTCTTGCATACCATGCTGAATCGACACACTACATGTAAACCATATTCTTTGTTGTATTTTCCTGTCAAAATAACAGAGTTAATTTAGAATTATTCAGCTTTTAAGAACAAGCAGAAGATAATGCCGGTTTCTCGGCAGTGGGCGGAGCTAATGCACGAACAGCTCTCGTTGGCTGGCGCTCATCTATTACCGTCCCTGTTTTGATTGCCGAACCTTTACAGAACATTAGGGACGTTCCTAAAACATCCTCTTTTGGTTATGAAAGTGCTGGTGCTC
>NW_015548268.1:0-730 GCF_001515605.1 Sinocyclocheilus anshuiensis
ATAGGCCTTATGGGCCAAATCTCGCAGCTGTTGGGTGGACATAGTGTGTGGGAAAGCCAGAACCCCCAAGTGGTGGCTCACTGTTGGGTGCAGGTTACACAATTTTGAAGTTGAAATCCTGTTCCATTCCTGGCTCGTTCCGTGCTCCGAAGTAGGCCTGTCTGAGCCTGTTGTAGTAAGCCTGTGTGGTTTCCTGTCTGCCCTGTTTAAGGTCCATGGCAGTAATCAGTCCTTGCTCTGACTCTGGGTCAGAGAACTCCTTAATCAAAGCCTGCTGCAGTTGCTGGTAATCCACTTTGACCGTTTCTGGCTGCCGGTCTAGAAAGCTCCTCACCTCACGGCTGGCGGTGATTCGGAGCAGATAGAGTCTGTCTCGCGTGGTAACATTGGCAACAGTTTGCAGTTTGCAGTCAATGTCTTTTAAGTAGGCGTGCACATCGTGGCCTCCTGCAGGGTTTGGAGTGAAAGTGGGAATGTTTCTAGCCAGCTTATCCAATTCTTTAGGTGACACGCCGTGACTGGAAGACAGCCTTTGAAAAGGCTCCCACCCCCTTGCTGCTGCTGGGGGTTCAGGGATGCTGGCAGGTGATGTCTTGAGCAGTGGGCTCTCACCCCCCTTTCGAACTGGAAACCCTTGACTAGGAGGTATCAATCTGCTGGTTAGGGGAAATTCTGTGGTGTGCATTTCCCTTTCAGAGTCACTTTGCAGTCTATATGCATATTTAAGCTC
>NW_015548268.1:4186-5609 GCF_001515605.1 Sinocyclocheilus anshuiensis
TCCCTCTCTCCCTCTCTCCCTCTCTCTCTCTCTCTCCCTCTCTCTCTTCACCAGTGAGCCAGCATGTCTCGAGCATCCAGCCCTGATGCCCACTGGGATCGACTAGAGAGAGAGAGAGGGAGAGAGGGAGAGAGGGACAGCACGAAAAGGCCAATGCAAGTCCTTACAGCGTTAGCAGGCTGCAATTATAGTAATTATATGTTCTATGCACGGTCTGTTTGAGGAGTACAAACAGTTTGCGGAGTGTAGACCAGACACCTGTTATCTCGGCCGTGAATGGCACGGTGTGTCTAATTGTTGTGGGGGGGCACTGGAAAGGATCTAACTAAGATTGTTGACAGCGTGATCGTCTAAAGACTTTGGCAGCTTGGGTCGTCAATCTATTACTCAGCCTTCCCTGATGATTCTCAAAGGTTCGGTCTCTAGGCAAACAAAAAAAAAGAACAAAATGAAAAACAAACAAACCAACAAATCAAAACACAGAGAGAGATAGAGGAGAGAGCAGGTTTAAGCCTTTTACTGCTGTTAGGGGTTATGACAGGGCCTACCGAGTAGAGGGTGCTGCTGGGTCATAACATCTAGTGTGGCAGCCTGTGGAGCGGCTAATTACCTTAAAGATTGAGGAGCAACCTGATTTTGGGGTTTCGCTAGCTGGATGGGTCAGTATTCTATGGCTAGGCTTAGTGATGGATTGAGGTGATTCAGTCTGGATCCCGTGGCAGCTCACTGCGATCCGCCGTGGAGGCAACTGTCACTTCACCAACTAAGCACTAGAGGGAGTGTTACCTATAGGTGAACAAAAATGGCTAGAATACAGAAATTAACTTTAAATTTGAATTCAAACACTGTTTAAACTAAATTTAAAATAAATGAGTGTTAAAGTTAGAGAGAAAAGAACCCTGATTAAAAATAAAAATAAAAATAAAAAAAGGAACAAAACAAACAAACAAACAAAATGATAAAAGTAATAGAAGAGAATAAAGTAAAACAAATAATACTGGATATGAAAAACTAATACAAAAACAAGAAATAAAAATAAAATTAAAAATAAAACTGCAGGTAACTAGAATGGCTAGAATGATAATGACTAACGAAGCAGAAGGGAAATTAAAATAAAACAAAAGAGTACCAAGTCGACCTAGCAGAGAATGCCCACAAGGGGGAGTGGGTGCGCCCACCCACGGTGAAAACAGGAAGGTAGAAGGAGTTCAAGAAGTGTTAGATACTTAAACAGCCTGCCCTCTAGTGTTAGTTTAAGGTACTGTGCCTTAACTCCAATCGTGCTTAAACTGATAGCGTTTAGTGTGAGACTATTCTCATTCTAACGGAATTTACTGCAGTTATCAGTTATCACAAGAGAGTCAAATCCCAACAGATTCTACAATTTGTGCAACTTAACTGCACAATGATGTGTGTGGTGTGT
>NW_015548268.1:5632-6168 GCF_001515605.1 Sinocyclocheilus anshuiensis
GTACACAAATAAACACTATGAACAACAGGGTTTCTTCGCTGTTGTTATGCAAATTTCACTTGATCAAGGTTTTAAAAGCTCCCATTTACATTTCAATCAGTCTACTGGCTCGTAGTGTTCTTAATGATCAAATCTGCATTAGGCAACGCATTGGATAGCTACTCTTATGGTTAAACCTAAGGTACCTAAGGGAGTGTTGAATGAAATTGGAATACGCAATGACTTCAATCTAGGATACAATCAAAATAAGGCCTTTAAGGCCTTTTAAGAGGAGCATCGCTCAAATCTATCTTTATCGCAATGCAGGAAGATTTCTTCGTTCCAACAGGCGATTTTGATAATATTAAAATGTACTGTAAAGAGATTTCTTCGTCTTTAGAAAACAATTTTAATATTATGAACTGCACTTTTACTTTAACAATTAACAGTGACTAAATGTTAGACAAATAGAGACTGTTAAAATACAGTACTGGAGGTGGCTTTTAACCATCCAATCCAAAAGAGTGAGTTCGCGCTGCGACTTGTCTCACTCTAAG
>NW_015548268.1:7182-7737 GCF_001515605.1 Sinocyclocheilus anshuiensis
GCACCCATATAAGTGTAAAGTCTGTGACCAGGACTGTAATTTATATGCAAATGTCAAAAGCTAAAAGGGTCTCTTAAGCCATAAAACCCCAAAGATCATGCATGATTCTACGCAGATGCTACAACAGTAACACAATAGCAAGTAATGCAAGTAGGCAAATTAAAAAATACTTACTATATCCTCGACTGAATAACACGCCGGGGCATTCTTCTGAGGAAAATTCTAAGCTCTTTCTGTCTTATTCCTCTCAGCGTGTCTTCTTCCAGAAGCGAAGTAGCCGAGGTGAACTTGAGGAAACGTCTCGCTGATTTGTTTGCTGTGATGTGGGCATTTACATGCGCTGGGTCTCACGTGGACGATTGTAATATCAAAAGCGCGATCGGCACGTGGGCGTGGTCACATTAGCGATAATGAAGGCGACGGCCAAGACTTGACATCGCGTTGGTTTCATACTGATTACTTTGTCACATAATATTTCGCGTTTCAATGCGCGGAGAATGAGACGGCTAAAAGCACACCCTGTTTATTTTCTTTATTTTGCAAAAGCCAAAAGCA
>NW_015548268.1:7826-8210 GCF_001515605.1 Sinocyclocheilus anshuiensis
TTAAGTATGAAGGAGCATTTTAGTTCTTTTCGCTGTCATCATTCAAATCTGCAAAAAGTTCCGCCGGCGGAACTGTCGACCCCAGGGACCCCAGGGTTAAGTTTAGAGTTTGTTCAAGTCTATAACCATAAGACTTAGCAGTACAGAAATAAAAATAATAAAAATAATACATACATACATGTGTTATTTTAAATTTAATGCCATTCAATTTGCCTAAGTATAAGATTGTGTTATGTGGGTATTCTGAACTGGAATTATTGGAAAAAGTCTACAGTCTGTGTGGTCTAACCTAGATGCATGGCGCTTGTTTTTATTGGCTTTGGGAACGGGGTAACCAGGATATGTACAATTATAGAATTAGTCCCCCCTCAAGCAATGACAAAA
>NW_015548268.1:10908-17387 GCF_001515605.1 Sinocyclocheilus anshuiensis
TGTGTCAAATATTCGCTGAGTTTCAGTTCATTTTAGTGACGCGTTTCAAACAGATATGCGCGGAGAATGAGACGGCTAAAAGCACACCCTGTTTATTTTCTTTATTTTGCAAAAGCACAATGTTTTGTTGATATTGTGAGTGCACACAAATAAAAGTAGACCCTTTACAGATTTAAATGCTGTATTACTCTTATATGTACGGTCAAGTATGAAGGAGCATTTTAGTTCTTTTCGCTGTCATCATTCAAATCTGCAAAAAGTTCCGCCGGCGGAACTGTCGACCCCAGGGGGTTAATGCTTAAGTTTAGAGTTTGTTCAAGTCTATAACCATAAGACTTAGCAGTACAGAAATAAAAATAAATAAATAAATACATACATACATGTGTTATTTTAAATTTAATGCCATTCAATTTGCCTAAGTATAAGATTGTGTTATGTGGGTATTCTGAACTGGAATTATTGGAAAAAGTCTACAGTCTGTGTGGTCTAACCTAGATGCATGGCGCTTGTTTTTATTGGCTTTGGGAACGGGGTAACCAGGATATGTACAATTATAGAATTAGTCCCCCCTCAAGCAATGACAAAGCCCAGCACACACCGCAAGAAAGGAGGGGGGCCTTGCATCAGAAATCCCAGATTCGTCCATCGTTTTTTCCCTTCTCTTTTCCACTCTCTTTCCCAAGACAGTAGAGAAAGTCCTAGGGTCGATAGAGAGGTTGACATTCACTACTCCACACTACGTGGACATAATGACACTTAATCAATTCAACCAATCAGCTTCCACTATTGATGTCGCTGTCTATATTGAGCGAACTTCAGACGAAAACTCTCTTTAGGAGAGCTTTACGAGGAATCCGCCGACTGGTTCCTGACGGAGCTTTGACACTTTCCCTGGGGGAAACTCCGCACAGACGGCGGACCCTTTGATATGCATTCCACCCATAATCTCATACCGTCGGTCAAGCAGGGTCAAGCTGGTGTGAAATGACCCCTGTCCTCTGGAGGACCCAGTAGAGATGCACACTCATTAGTAATGTAAAGACTTACTGAAATGCTGTCCCTCCACCAATCACATGGACAGACTGTGGATTATAAGCAAGCTTTAACAGGGATCCAACTATGTGTTTACACTGTGGGTTTAGATTTAGCACTTGGCTAATGAAGGGATTATTTTGTGGGACGTGAATTAGACAGAAAGAAAGGGAGGAACAGAAAATGGCAGAAAAGCAAAGTGTATGCTGATTAGCAGTAATGGAAGTTGTGTGAAACAGAGCGCAACTTCATGCAACAGCTGCCCGTTATAATATGGCAACACTCACAGAGATAAGAGGAGGATCCCGTGTTCCAGCCTCTCTTTCTGCTTCCTGCTAACACATAGAAAGCATTACTCAATGTGTTGAGATAATATTGTTCTCTGTGTGCATAGCTGTTGTCCCTTTGATAAACTGTGATGCACACCAGCTGTTTCTCAGATACTCACAAAAACTGTAGCTCTTACAAAAAAGCAAAAAAAAAAGAGTAAAATGCTTCTATGATGTTTTAGCTGTGTTGTGATATAACATCATCATAAAGATACTGCTTATCATTTCACATTACTTTATCTACAGGTGAAATGTAGTATTTTGTGCGACTGCCATCAGAATTACAAAAATAATGGTTGTTTTCAAACAGGTTTCCCAAATAGTCTTCCTGTCTGCTATTGGCCGAAAAGACAGAAAGCCACACCCCAGACTCATGCCATTGGTTGAGCTGTTGCTGAGTTGGGCTGGTCGAGATTCTCAAACATTG
Source organism: Sinocyclocheilus anshuiensis (assembly GCF_001515605.1). NCBI lineage: Eukaryota > Metazoa > Chordata > Actinopteri > Cypriniformes > Cyprinidae > Sinocyclocheilus > Sinocyclocheilus anshuiensis. The sequence continues at coordinate 12,697 of NW_015548268.1, forward strand.
AGAAAAGTGTTTAGATAGCACCACAGTGCTTTCAAATCTTTCAAATAAATCTACAAATTTTTTACTTACAGTTGTTTCTACATATTACATATTATACATAAACTTGAAATATGACACATTTCACTGTTATGTTGTACTTTAGCATTGACTATATTCACAATATGGCATGAAACTTATTTCACATCAGTTTATCTACAGGTGAAGTGTGTAGCTTTTGCGCCACTGCCATCAGGATTGCAAAAATAATGACTGTTTTCAAACAGGTTTCACAAATAGTCTCCCCATCTGCTATTGGTCGAACAGACAGAAAGCCCCGCCCCGAACTCATGCCATTGGTTGAGCTGTTGCTATGTTGGGCTGGTCGAGATTCTGTGTTTTCACATTTTTTTCAAGGAGGTGAATCTACAAGTGTTGTACTTATAGTTGTCTCTACATATTAACTTGGGAAAGGAGTATTTTAAACTTGAAAATAAGACATGTTTTACTGTTATGCAATTGCAAACAACAGCCTTTAGCCTTGACTATATTCACAATATGGCATGAAAAAAAAATCCAGATATATTGTGTATTTTAGCTCAAGTTTCCTTCTAGCTGTCTGTTTTTAAGGTGATAATTAGTCACCATTTTCTCAATAGTTTCAATAACAACGCAGACGTCACTGTAAGAGCATGAAGATGCTCTTTTCTACCTAAGAAGATTTTTTTCTACCTAACACAATTGGCTCTTGTGAGAAGTGCCATGTGCTTCTCTCAGTTTTTTTCTGTGTTCTGCTGGGATATGCTCTTAGTATGAGGTTGAATGGCTCGTATTCATTCTATATGAACAAAATGCATCTTACCGATAAATGAAATACGACAATGTACTGTAATCAACACAGTTTTATTGGCGTCCAGTCAATTTCACTTTCCGTGCATTTGAAAATACTAGGTTCATGGCCTTTGACTTTAAATGATATGCTTTACACAATCTGTCCTGAATGTAATCTGTATTCATTTTCAAACCCCACTGATTTTTTATTTATTATCCAAACAATATGACCATAGTGCATGAAACTATGAGTTTCAGTGGTGATTGCCAGGGCAAAAATGACTATTATATTTGTTCATACTAAACGTTAGGTGTTTGTTCTAAACCTCAAAGCATAAGTATTAAATTTTCCAGTGTAATTTGTTTCATATTGAATGAATGATGCCTCAAATCATGCAGCTTGTTGAAGAGTGGTGTGCTATTACTTTTCTTAGCAATCAAATGGACAGTTGTTGCCTAGCGATCTATAAAACTGGCGACTTACATTGAAAAGGGGACTCAAGCCATTTCTAGGGTCCATAATAAAACAGACACTTGGGCTTTTTTAGAGTTGGGCAAGTAAACAACCACCGAGCAATCACGCTAGCATCATGCTAGTGACAAACAATGTAAACACGCCTTATTTCACCACCGCATCTTGAATTCTAGACAATACTAGAACATTTGTACTTTTGAAATTGTAACTTTTGAAAGCACTCCTTGTGTGAAGCCCAACAGAAGTGTGCGCATACACACTTACATGCATGCTTTTAAGTGTGCCAAGCCAGTGAGGTGTGAGTGGGGCTTCATTTACTCATGAGGCAATGGGATGTGGCACGTTAGCTTCTTCACATTCCCACTTAATGGATCCTAATAACATAGCACAGGGAAGATGGACAGTCTGAGTGGACACCCCTCACAATGGCTGCGACGTTGACAAAGAAATTTGTAGGTTGGATATTTCTTCCCTCGTTCCTTTAAGCAAGAAAGGGATCTAACGCTGGTGTTCTGTCAGATGTCCAGTAGTTGATTGGGTGGTATGGATGGACATTGAAGGAAACTGTTATTTCCTTTCTTGATGTTAAGTACGCTAGCTGGTCTCAAAAAGAGTGTTTGTGTACAGCACAGAACTAGATTTTTACATTTTCTGGAGAACATGTGACTGCCGCTTGTCTTGGACAACTCGCCACCACAATGTTAGCGTATTGTAGGTGATGTTTAAGGCTTCACCGTAGACTGTAAAGAAAATATGGACAACAAATCTTTATTTCCTTCCTAATGTATAAAAATTAAGCCAAAATGTCCCAGAAATGGCCACTGTCATCTTGTGCCGACAACGTCATTTGGATTCGTAAAGTGGAGCCGCATTATCGAGGTCCTGTCCAAACTCCCACAAACTCACAATCATGATGCCACAACCTGTTTTTATAACATTAAATAACTAACTAAAACCACACTTATTAGAAAAACAAACACTTGAACATACATCTGCGTAATAAGAACTACCTTAAATGACAGTGTAGCGTCTGGACCAATCAAAAACACAATTTTTCATTTGATTTAACAAATCAGTTATTCATTAGATTAACAAATCGTCACAGTCCCCTCACCCAATAAACTGGGTGCCAGGATGTCTGCAACGACACCAGGCCCCCCGGTCCCCATGGCAACTAATGCTGATACCACTGGTTTTATGACCCACAGGAATGTAAGTAGGGAAAATCACTGCATGTTCCATAGCAAGAGGCACAATGCACAGTAGAAATGGACTTTTCTACTAATTAATTCATAGGAAAACCTTTCTTTGAATTAACACACATATCCTTCAGGTCATGGTGTATGTTGTCTTTGATATTTTTAGACTATTCTATGCATGCTTATGATGGAACCCATTCCTGTCATCTTGCCATATGTAATCATACCATGTTTAGTATCTATGAATTCGCCTTCTGATGATCGAAATGAGCGTGTATATTATATGTTGGTACATAGGCAATATATTAGTGTCCTGAGAATCTGTAGTAATTTCGATTCAAGTTCCATTTGCAAAGTACCATGCCCTCACACAAAGGGTCATAAAAACTCCCCAGTATCTCAAAACTCCCACTTGGGACGTCAGCCTTTCTCATTGGACAAGCCCATTTTGAGAGGCGGGAATCTTCCGAGACATTAAAAGCCCCACACTAGGGACCCGCCCAGAGTCGGTGGTTCTGTTAGGTTTTGAGAAGATGTGAGCTACAACGCTCCAGGACATCCTTAAGTACGTGCCAGGCTTCGGCCTTGACTTTTCCATTCATCAAGATTCTCTGACGCAAACTGGTTCTTTTCATCAACCAACTTCAGCAAAGATCAACTTGAACCTTCAGATTACATCAAACCTCTGTTTCAGACAGATGAGACGTGCAAGTATTCAAACTTAGTCTTATTAATTGATACATTAGGTATCATTTGCACCTTTTTACAAAGGTGTGTTTGAACTAAGAATTTGATGTTTCCCTCAGGCGGTAGATCTGCTGAATATGCAAATGGTTCCATAACTTCATATTCTTATTTTCTCTCCCCTTTACTGAGTTAAGCTTTAACCCTTTCCTATACCAACTGTATGCGTGTGTGTGTGTGTGTGTGTGTGTGTGTGTGTATGTGTATGTTAGACCAGTTTTAAGTGTTTATGTAGTACGTTGGACTAGTTTAAGTGTTTATGTAGTATGTTAGACTAGTTTAAGTGTTTATGTAGTTAATAAAGCCTTACTTGTATCACACTTGACGTTGTTCATTGTTTGCTCATAACTGGAGTCACTTAATCATGCAGATTTATGCTACAAGCCCTTTGTAGAGTTGTACAGTAAGAAAGTTATTTCCCTTAACCAGGAAATTAACGTTCTTAGAATTGACAAGACAGTTGACCCTGAGAGGTCAAGTAAATATCTACAGCGGATCTAAATATTTATAATTAATTATAACTAGTTATGATTAACTATTCATATTTCCCCATGAGCTGATTCGCTACAACAGAAACCGTGTTTGGGTAAAATTTAATTGAAGAGTAATTAGATTTTTTAGTTTGGCTCACATCTCAAAGAGGGCAGGGTTTATGACCTATACTGCAGCCAGCCACAAGGGGGCAATCAAAATATTTTGGCCTCATTTTTTAGGATGTGTGTGGCAAACTTGGGCTTTACAGTATGATTTCTAGGTGGTTACTTACTGGCCCAAGTCAAAAGAGCCCACGCTCAAGTCTAGATTTGACACGGGTCCTTCTTTTACCGTTTTGGTCTCCGTTTATGACCTTTCATTCTTTTTTCCACACAGACAACCACGTAAAAACCCTAGCACCGTGTCTCAAGACTCTTGGGATAAAGTCTATCCTCCCGGCGAGGTCTTTCAGTCCACCAAAGAGAACCCGCGCTACTCCAGCTACCAGGGATCCCGCACTGCCAATGGCTACCTCGGTGCCGCCGCCACGGGCCTGAACGCTCGCGTCCTCCTGGAGACCCAAGAGCTCCTGAGACAGGAACAGAGACGAAAGGAGCAGGAGGCTAAAACCAAGCTACCTACTATGGAGGAGACACCAACCCCAAGCCAAACCCCTGTTCCTGCTCCACCCAAAGGCCCCTACCGACAAGACGTGCCACCCTCGCCCACCCAACTCGCCCGGCTCAACCGTCTACAGACCCCTGAGAAGGGCCGTCCCTTCTACTCCTGAGACGAGAGATCAAAACTGTAGGAAAAACTGAGACAGCAATAATATTGAATGGCGAGCGATAGAGCTATAATATGGAGACTGAATGGAAAATTCTGGGTAATTGGTTTTGGAGGTTTTTCTGAGTTTTTGTTTTTTTTTTTTACTCCAGTATGAAATCTTTGTACACACTGAAGATCTTTGTCAACTATCCATCACCCATTCC
>NW_015548268.1:17468-37146 GCF_001515605.1 Sinocyclocheilus anshuiensis
ATGTGTGTGTGTGTTTGTTCAATTCATTGACGTTATGGCACTAGGTACTCTTGACAATCACATGACAGTCGCCCGAGGCTCTGATACATGGTTGTTTCCACCATATTGTGACCTACATATCTTGTTTTTGTCAAGTGTGCTGAGAAAAACAAGTAGGTGGGTGAATTTCACTACACTTGTCATATTTCACCACAAAATCAAAAGAAAAAATGCAATATTTAGCTTTAAAAAATTAAGCTAGTTTCTAGGTCTATAAAGATGTTTTTTTCGATTACAGAGGTCATGACATCCAACATTATATATATATATATATATATATATATATAGCAGCCACAATTTAAGAATTCAGTCCCATGACTTAATTTGTCACTACATTTTATTAATATTTTCTTTCCTAAAACAGTAATTCAATCATTTTCACTTTATTATAATAGAAATGGTAAATTCAATTTTTTAAATAAAAAAAAAACAGCATAAATTTAGTACAACATATCAATGATGTGTAAATATTTTACAGTTTAAATATTGCATTAGTATCTTCACTGAGAATGAGAATGTGGATGCGTTAGACTAATGAGAGTTTTGTGGGTGTAGGTGTACAGTATTTGTTCAGGGCGAGTGTGTTAGCCCATGTACTCCAGCAGTGTAGCTGAACTCAGCTAATAGAGTGCAGAAAGGTCATGACCCCACGACCCTCCAACTCTCTGCTACGGAAACCTCCATTAACCCGTCATACTTCTCAGTTGCTCTTCATGTGACGCCTCCCATCTCCACTCACTTCATAATTGATTCTTCTGCTTCTGTTAGTGGCCTCTGTTCCTCCACTACTAAACTGGTAAATGTACAGATCTCACCCTTCTCAATGCAATACATCCCGGACCGGGAATTAGGGAATTAATTCAAACTTTTTTTTTTTTCAAATGTTTTGTAATTTGTTTAAATACTTCCTGAAGTGTAAAGAATTGTGTTTGGTGCTAATATCAGAACAGAAAATTACATAAAGTAGGCCTACAAAAACTTACATAATTACAAAAACTTGACTTGAAAGTCAACATGAAAGTTTGTCATTCAATAGCTATGCTTTCATCCAACTATTTTATGGGAATTTTGGGATATGACAAAGAAACACCAAGATGCTCATAAATGTAAAAAATGTGCAACAAACAAACACATAATGTGCATAATAATTTCTTTATCCGTTAAGAAAACGTGCATAAACAACGATGGAAACACATTTAACAAATACATTTTTTATTGATACTTTGCGCCAGTTTCGCTGGAAGTGGCGATTTTTTTTATCTTGAACACATGGGATGTAAATAGTTTTATTTGCAAATGTTTTATGCGATATTGTAATTTTGTGAATAAGTTAAATAGGCAACTTTGGATGGAAACATAGCTAATGAGATCAAACGTAATTTTCTTCATTAGGAATCAGTGGTTTTGTGAAAAGTTTTCACTATCCACCATATTTTCCAATGCGGAAGTAAACTGTTTTCTGAGAATATGCGAGAATTCCGTTTCATTACGATAACGAGAAGAATAACAAAGTGCAATAAATGGTTAAATTCTTTGTGCTTCAATCCAGTGTATTTATAATTAAGATAACACATTGCAATAATATGGTAAGAAACACCAGTTTGCAATATCAAGCAGCAAAATGAGCTGTTTTGTACAGCTAAAAATAGTTGGAAGCAGATGACACAGGAAGCCAGACACATTAAATTGACAAATGGCTGTGCCCGCTCTTAACGGGAAAAATAAGGTGAATATGACGAGTGATTGGAGGGGAGGGGCTTGAAAATAAGAGGGACTGATGATGTCAGCCACAATGGAAAATCAATTTAAAAGTGGAGCATGTTTTTACATTTTGATGAAAGATTACAAACTTTTCTTAATGAATAATGTTCACAGATTAATTTTACATATTAACACCAGGAACATGTGTTAAGATAGTATTTAGTGTCTATTTGGACTTTAATGCTTCCCATCAAGACTGTATACATGTGACTTCTAGGCAGTGTGCTTGTGTGTGTGTGTGGACGCATTAGTTTTAAACCCGTAGGTGTGGGTGTGACTCTGACCTTTGCCTTCACACAAACCGTCTTTGGTTTCAGTGGCTCAGGCAAAGACCAGTTCTGTTCAGCACTTTAGTTTTTTTTTTTTGTCACACAGGTTAATGGGCAGTTGCTCGCACACATGTTCCACTATAACACAACAAAGCTCAGGTTAAAGCAGAAGCCGCAGTAGCCACGGATACGGTTGCAAACCTTTAAAGGACCAGTTCACCTAGTAATGAAAATGTTGTCATCATCTACTCTCTCCCATGTCGTTCCAAACATGTTTGCTTTTCTTTCTGTGAAACACAAAGTGTAGTCCACACTTTCTCTCAAAAGAGCTGCCAAAATGGACAAAAAAAGGCAAGTAAATTTGTCCATATGACTTTTGAGCTTCTACAATAAAATTGGACTATGTGGTTTTATTTAGCAATTTTTTGTGTTATAAAAAAAAGCAAGTCCAGGACATTCTTGAAACTTCATCGTGAATGAGAGAAAGTACATTTTTCCATGACTATCCCTTTAAATCTAGCTGCCTTTTAACTGTTCATTAAAAAATCCAAACCAGTCTAACAAATGTCATGTGACTTTTATGTGTGCTGTGTGTGTATATATATATATATATTTTTTATTTTTTTTTTTTTGTGATATGTGTACGTGTGTGTGGGTTTTGCGTGGGATTGTGTGTATCACCAGTGCCTGTAACATGACTCTCTCTTGTCTATGAACTGTATCTTGGCAGGCACATGAAACGCTTGGCCACATTTTTCAGAGCTAAAGCTAAAAGAGCTCAATAAGCTCTCACAAAAGGGAAAGCCAGGCCCATTGACCTATGTACTCTCCTCCAAGTCGCTTAAAATGAGTCTGCCTGGCGTCTCGGATCCATTCATTGTGGAAATTGTTCAGTATATCTGCTCTATTCTTCTCTGACTTTGGTACTTCCTCCCAAAATTGTTCTGGGTTCTGTGGTACAACATGATGTGCTTTTAATATTGTATCTACAAACTTCCAGAACAGCAGCTGGTTTTTATCATTATTTTATTTTTTTTGGTGCTGGCTGCTTATCTACTATTTTTTATCACATTGTATACATTGTAGACATTTCTGGTGGGAAATGCCTGTGAAGAGGAATGTTTTTGTATGTTGAAAGTTTAACACGTCGCCAAATGCACATATTTTTTAATTGAAATTATTGTATTCCTTTGTCTTTCTCTGATCATACAGCATTTGTTTTAATCATTAAAAGAAAGCAACGAGTAATCTGCACATTTTAATGTATTTGTATGACATTTTGTTGTCTATGTACGTCGTAGGTACTATGGTGTTTGATTCCTGTATGCAGAGTGAAAATGGTTTTTACACACATTTTTTTACCTGATGTGTCAAAATATACATGAAGCCTCTTTGTACATATCAAATCTATATTCAATAAAAAGTTTCTTCATTCTGTTTACAAAGTGGTTTTGTATGCCTTTATTTTAAAAAGACTGAGTGCTTAACCATCAAGTAAACTAATTTTAATATAGAAACATATTATTATTATTTTTCAAAAATACATTAAAATGCAATCCATAGCCTACATAATGTAAAATATACAGTTCACGATGAGCATGCTTTGTAGTAAACTTTTACTTAGGGAAAAAATGTGATGTAGTGAAACCAACATAGGCCGATGGGGGGGGGGATTCGGGGGTGGGGAGTCTCATTTAAATTCAAATGAATTGAAATTAAAGGGATAGTTCACCCAAAAATGAAAATTCTGTTATTAATTTCTCACCCTCATGTTGTTCCAAACCCGTAAGACCTTCATTCTTCTTCAGAACACAGATGAAGATATTTTTGATGAAATCTGAGAGCTTTCTGACCCTCCATAGACAGCAAGGGTCCTACCACGGTCAAGGCACAGAAATGTAGTAAGAACATCGTTAAAATGGTCCATGTGACATCAGTGGTTCAATCGTAATTTTACAAAGCTACGAGAATACTTTCGGTGCACAAGAAAAAAAATAATGACTTTATTTAACAATTGTTCTCCCCTGACTTACCATCTACCGCCATTATCGAGAGTAGCACGATGCATGCGCGTGATGCTGCTAACGTAGAACACGAACTCGCTGTGCCTTGTTTACGAGCAGTGGAAAGCACGCGCATGTGTTGTGGTACTCTCCATAATGGGGGTAGATGGTAAGTCAGGGGAGAACAATTGTTGAATAGTTCTTTTTGTTTATTTTTTTTTGCGCACAAAAAGTATTCTCATAGCTTCATAAAATTACGGTTGAGCCACTGATGTCGAGAATTTGCATTTTCGGGTGAACTATCCCTTTAATGTCAGTGAAAGTGCATTCAGTAGTTGGTGCTGTAGGATATCAGACCGAATCAGACAATCTAAGATTTGGTCAAAACATGGTTGAAACATGAGGAGCCGAATTTAAAGTTTTACATGTTAAGAAATAAATTGTATTTTTGTGAAGAGTCATCTGAATGCTTATAATACATAACAGTTTGAAGTACGGTGTGGGTATGTATTGAAATCACGCTGAAATCACTGAACACCAGAGAGGATCCTCGTGCTCACTGGCTGCTGCCTCTGAGGATCTGCTAGTAGTGCAGCGCTGCTTGGTGATGCGATGAGCGAGAATTAGACAACAGAACACACTTATTATCGAACTTTACCAGCTGAGACAACAGGAGAATCACTACCTGTACAGACAAAGGAAAAAACGAGCGCAAACATTCTGCTGAACAGGTAAGATAATTAATTATTGTGTAGACCGCTCTGTAAAACTCACCAGTATCTGTGCAATGTACATAAAACAGAGACGATTGTGCTGATCCACGTGTAGTATAGGTAGCATTTAATACTCAAAGCTACACCTACGTCATACTGTGCGTACTATCCATCCTAAACTGTATGTGAGACTAGAGTAAGTGTGTCCCAAAGCATAGTATGTTAAAACAAACCATGCCAAAAGTCCCCAGATGGTCTTCCGTTTCAGATTAGTTTTAGAAGTGTGAATCCTACAAATAAGAAGATATGTTATAACCAGCAGATACGTTTGGCCATTAACAGTTAAATGCATCATTAATCAAATAAATAAATAAATAAAAAATAGTGTTCTCCACATAAAAGACCTAATACTGGCACATATTCTCTCTCTGGCATGGTAGCGTGTCCCACAACTTGCCTACTCTTCTGCTGCACACTCAGAAGTATCTACTTTTTCTTCTGCTGCACACTCAGAAGTATCTACTTTTTCATCACAAAAAGAGTACATATTTTTAGGGTGTAGCATTAGTAGGTGAATAAGTATGTACTTTCCCGGAAAATATAAAATAGAAATAATCATAATAGGCTTAGAAATAGTTATTTACGGTAAGGCAAAAACATGATTTGGAAAAATGTTTTTATGATGTACTCATTTAAATTGTGCTTAAAAAAAAAAAAAGCTAAGTGTTACAGGCTAGATCTGGACAAAATAATGAACATTGTGTCACTGACCCAAATACATCTTGCATTTCTTTGCATTCTGTGGAGATTATTATACTGTCCTTTGGCTTGAAATTTTGCAAAAAAGCAAACTTTAAAAACAGTGATTCATTGCTGTCTAATGATCTATTTGGCAAACTTTGAGTTTCAGTGTCAAAGATGATAATGTTGAAAAACGCCGGATGTTGAGCAGGAGAGAATTTTAAACTTTGTTCTCCTGGTATGCCGAGCACATTTTTAGGAGTGGAAGAGAACAGAAAAAGAAATAAGAAGAAATATGCATCCGTTTCCTCCCTTGGTTTAATCTATTTCTGATCCCATATATAATTTTAATGTTGGTTGTGACATGGCTGGCAGGTGTTCTAATGGGAAGTGTAATGACTTCGATGGTGATAAAGACAATGCTGAAATATATGAAGTTCAGGTCCGGGTGAGAGCGGCTTTGGGAATGTTGGCTCTCACCCTGTTTCTCAGAGAAATTGCCAAGAGTTGTTCTGTTGGAAAAAGGAAGGCCTATTGAAAAGATCCGTCTGTTTGAGCCTGTAGAGGTGTGTGTGTGTGTGTGTGTGTGTGTGTGTGTGTGTGTGTACTGAGTGTCCAAAGATAGACTTGGGTCGTGTCAAGAAAACTTGTAGGAAAGCAGCAGGGAAGTGGGGTAGGCAGGAAGGGAGAGCATAACCTGTCCCGACTCAGCAGGGTTACTCTATGTGGGGCTCAGGTGTAGATTGGCACAACACGCACCCAGTCACAGCAGCCTCGCACCTGAACTGAGTGAACACGCTCTACACCACACCGTCTGCTGTCTGCATCACTGTGACTCTGCGCTTTTCTGCTGCTCACTTTTGAGATCCACTTTCCACAAATAGGATACAATCGGTTTCCTAGAACCATAATGCAATAAAGACACAAATTCAATGTTCTTTAAAAAAATAACTATCAGATATTGTTGATAAACGACCATCGATCAAACAATTAGCAGAGCATGAAACACATTTAGATTAAAATGCATCAAATGTCTTTAAACCTCTTAACTCTTTCTCTGCCAGCATTTTTGGTAATTTTCACAAAAGTTTAATGGCCCCCAGAATATTTTGTTGTATGAATATCTGTTTTATTCTAGCTTCATGCAATCATGTTTATCAACACTTGAATGTGGGTAGGTTTCATGAAAATAGTAGCATTTTGAACAAAAAATCTGAGAAAATTGCATTTTTGTCAAATACTACGTCTGTATCAGATTCAGAACGATGATCTTAGCTTAGATAATTTAGAAGTTTCATCTGGTCTTGTTGGGATATATAGTTGAGTATCATCAGCATAACAATGGAAACTAATCCTGTATTTTCTAATAATATTACCAAGGGGCAACATGTATATTAAAAATAGCAGAGGACCTAGGACAGATCCTTGTGGCACTCCATACTTTACTGGTGATAATCGAGATGACTCCCTGTTTAAATAAACAAAGTGGTAGCGACTGGTAGGATCTAAACCATCTTAAAGCCCGCCCTTGAATACCTGTATAGTTTTGTAATACCTGTATATTTTTGTATTCACTGTCAAACTAATGTTGAGTGAGCTGAATTTAAGCTAAACCTCAGTTTAAGTCCTGAAGTGAACCATTTTTATGTCTTTTTTTTCAAGTGCTATTTGTACTGTATTTGTACCACCAACATCTCTCTTTATTCCCACCGTATCTGTATACATCCAGGATTTCCATAGCCTTTCAAACAGTGAGAAATGCACAATTGTTCAATCCAACATGACAATGTGTCTTCACTGGATTCTCTCGTCACCACATATAGTATTCATATTGCTTTGGAATGAAAACACGAGCTCAACAACAAAACAGTGAAGCAGCACAAATCTTCATGTTGCTGTGGTTATATGCTGTTTCACTTACATCGTTCTACAGTATTCTCTGCACGTGGCGTAACATCCCTCTCGATTCCAGCTTTTTAACGGAGCATGCAGTAAGAGTTCGGTGACCCCGCGGGGCCCGTAAACGTGTCTGGAACCCCGAGATGCTCCGTCGTTATTCACACCGTAGTGTTTATGTGGTGAGTCTAAATCGCCTTTCCACACCGGCCCCATAATATCCCATAAACCTCTGTGCAGTCATCAATAGCAGACCAGTGCTGTCAATATGAGGATTTGATTTCACATGTATATTCTGTGGTCTTAACCTGAGGTCTCCTCGGAGGCTCCTTTGGTCACAGTGCAAGTGCGCTGATAGGAAAAGCAGATGCACTGGTACGGTATGCTACACGCTAATGACCCACATGTTTCGCACTCGCTTTCTTCTTTTCCTTTGGTTTGTCCGCCCACCCCACCCTTTCTGAATGATTCCCCGCTTCTGAGGTCGTAGGTCCTGACAAAAGTCACCTTTAATGGTTCGAACCTGTTCAGGGCCTTGTTGTCAAGCAGGAGAAATTGCTCACAAATCTGCGTGGGGTTACGTCCTTTAACCTGTTTCCTCCCACTCCACACTTTCTTTACATAAGGCTACATGTGAGGGTAAACTCATGTGTTTTTTTCTGAGGGTGCGCAGTAGCAAGGGTGAGAAGAAGAGGTCGCACTCAATGAACCTTATAAAGGAGGGTGTGAAGACTGCCAGTTGGTGCACAGAGAGAAAGACTCCACACATGTGGGCTGCATCACAAAGATAAGGATTGGAGCTGGTTCCTGTCCAAATGCACTGTGAAATTGTAGCAAAATGTCACTGAATTTAACCTCTTAATTTAGCCTCACTTCTGGCCTAGTTATATATCTGTCCACCCCAGACTTCTGTGGGTTTCAAGGAGTCTCTGTAAACCAGAGGCAAAAAGGGACCAGATGGACCCAAGTGGTCCACAGACTCCTGGTCTGTGCTCATGTCGCTACGAGTAGCTTTAGAACTGTTCATTGGACAAACTCTGCTTCATACTTTATTGGGACTACTGTACATCATCACTCCATCATATGCGCCTTGAGGGTGAAGTTTGTTAATTTCAAAAAGCATTCTGTTTTAACCCGGTGTATTTTGCATTGACTACTATAAGTATGCCATTTATGGGTGTATCTCCCCTAAAAGTGTAAAAAAAATTGAGCCTCCTAGGCACCATCGAAACATTTAGTTCAGTCTGTTTAGATCTGTCAATCTCTTTCCAGCTCAACCAATAGCGAGAGTTTGGGGGCGTGGCTACTGTAGCCGACTGAGCCAGCGGGTGTTTAGCTGGCTGACACGTTACATGAGGGAGAAAATAAATAAATAAAAATTAACAAAAAACAGATTCAGGTATAGAAGTGCAAAACAAAATTCGAAGACTTGTGAAATATGCAAAAAAGAGACACAATGGGGTAAAACAAGAGTAAACACTGGGGGTGCTTTTACAAGATGGAGGAATTTGATAGAATGTTTGGGTTTCAATCAAGACACCAAACTTGCAGAGTTTCTTCTCGACAGGTAAGCTAAACTCAAGTTAGCTTTTTAATGTCAATCCCCAGATAAAAAAAAAAGTGAGATATTGTAAGGATACAAATAAGTATGAGGAGTTTAAACAAGCGCAAATACCTTTTTTTAAATTTATTAATCTGTCATAATGTTTGGAAAGAAAAAGCATGGGCACTGAACAAAGATGTGCCTTTCAAGTGGGCATGTGTCGAACCATCCCACTGTGCACGTTATCAAGCAGAGTATAATTTGTGCATATGGTACGTGTTCATTCCAGAACTGAAGTATTCTTTGGACATTTATAAAATGCTAAATGCTAAGTGCTAAATTCTAAAGTGTGTTGTACTACACCTTGGCCTGGTTTTACAGTCAGGGCTTCGGTTAAGCCAGGTTTAGGCCATAGCTCAATTAGGACATTTAAGTATCTTTTATAAAGGTAAAAAAAAAAAAAAAAAACATTACGGTGTTAATCTTGAGACAAAACAATGGCACTGATATATTTTAAAACATGTCAGTGCAGGTTTCTTTCAGTTAAAACAGCTCAGACATGCATTTTAGTCTGAGACTAGGCTTATGCCTTGTCTGTGAAACCGGGGGCTTGTGTCTTAGTATATTCCTTGGTATCCCATCATCTGATTTATACATATAAAAATTCACTTGAGTCCAATTTACATAGAAAAGAGGTGTGTTAGCACTAATTTTAGCACATTTTACTTCTGGTTTAACTGTGGATGGTTAGTAAATAAAATGCAGGTTTTTCACTAAAATACTGCACACAAAAGACTGTTATTGTATACAAAAGTCTCCTAAAAAGTATATAATTCTATGTATTTTTCAGATTTAAAAAAAACATAGCAACCAATCATAGTATGCTCTCAAATGTAGATGTGATCCAGTTTCCAGTTGGCCTGTAGTGAATTCATATCAGGGCTTCGATGGATGGAGCCAGATGTTTTTTTCTTTTTTGTTGACCTGTTTTGTCAGGTAGACAGCTTGTTTGTCGCTTGCTTTTGGGGTTTCCCATAAACCCTTGTTCTTTGTTCTTCAGGATGTGTAATCACCGATGTCCTCAAAAGCTATGACATCATTCTGACCCAATGAAGATGATTTTTCTGTTTAACATGAGTACAGCTGGTTTCTGGAAGCGTATGGGTGTGCAATAACAGCAGGTTTGACGCAAGAGCGGATCAATGGCCATTAGAACAAATGGGAAAACAAATTAAAACAAAATGAGTTTGGATTTTGAGTTGTTTTCATCCTCAAAACCTCTGAGGTATTTGGCTCTCCTCTGCTAATATCCCACTCAAGTGTCCCTGACCACAAACAGAGATTTGTGATTGGCCACACGTGTGGAGAGACTTTAATTTGAACCGACAACTTTTTCCAAGGTTTACATTTCATTTTTAATTTAATATATGTAGTTTTTTTTTTCCCCAAACAGCCTTGGCTTTTTATCATATAACCCATTTTCCTTATTTTAACTTATGGCTGTCTTTAATGTGTTGAATAGAACATTGCTTTTTCCCTTTGTGTTGTTGTTTGGACATGGTGTAACGCACATTTCAAACTCTTTTGAAATGGAAATGCACTCTTTGAACTGCGCTAAACAACAAAAGAATGAATGCAAAATCTGCTGCATGTTTTATTCTCGTAATAATCTCCCACTCGCATTGAGGGAATTATTGTTTCTCATCTTATCAAAAAATAAAATTGTTTAACAGAATATTGCTCAATTATTCTCATTTCATGCAGCTGGTAATTAGATTATTCTCTTTACTTAAAGTTTGTAGACACCGTACACAAAGTAATATTAAATTGCGTTGGAAACCTTACACATTTCACAACATGCACACACTTATTTATTCAGGTAAATACGAGAGATGTCTAGTTGCGTTTTATTTAATTAAAGGCTTATCCAGTCCAATTCTCTTCTGGTCACTTCTCAGATGTAGTTGTTGATTAATGCCAGGTTTTAACATTTGAGTGTTTCCTTTTGACATTCATTTAGCAAGTATCTCTTTCTATACCGCCTGTCTTTGGAAATAAAGCTTGCCACTGTTGCAGTTGTGGTATTTATGCATTTATGTGTGCAAGTAGATGTGAAGGCATATCCATGTCACTGCCAGAGTGAAGGAATAAAAAGATCAACCAAAGCTCCTCTGAAGGAAATCTTCATGTTGGGAAATCCCATAATCTGAGTCTTCCTGGAATGACTGAGCAATTAATCTAAGCAAAGAGACATTTTCTCTCTTGTTGCTGTCTGCTATCTCAGCCTGGTGTTAAATTAATCCTTTGAGTCTCTGTAAAGATCTGGTGTAGTCTTGGTTTTAGGAGGTTTTGTTCACCGGGGCAGAACCGGGAGGTTAAGAGGAGAAAGCGTTGCTCCAGAATATGTAAGTTTGTCAAGTGCTATGAAAATGTATTCCTCTCACAACACGTGAGACACATGTCTCACAATTCTGTCTTTATAGCAAAAACTTGTGAGAAATAAAGTCAGAATTGTGAGATATAAACTCACAATTCTGCCTGTTTTTTTCTCATAGTTGTACATTATATCTCACAACTGCAAGAAAAAAGCAGAATTGTGAGTTAAATGTCCAATTCTGAGGAAAAAAGACGTTTAGATAAAGTTTAGATCTCACAATTCTGACTTTATTTCTCATGATTGCAAGTTTATAGCATGCATTTGCGAGTTTGTATCTCACAGTTGTGAGAAAAGTCAGAATAAACTCACAGTTCAGACTTTTTTTTCTTGCAATTGCGAGTTATCAATTTTGAGGAAAAAAGACTTACTATTTTGTCAGAATTGCAAGTTTATATACTGCAATTCTGACTTTGTAACTCACAATTGCGAGGTTATATATTACAGTTCTGAGAAAAAAAATAATTGTGAGATATAAAGTCATAATTGCGAGAAAGAAGTCAGAATTTTGAGATAAAAAGTCGCAATTACCTTTTTTATTTTTTTTTATTTGATGCACCATGGCAAAAACCGGCTTCCATACATTATAGAATTGAAATGGGCTGTGAATGCTCTTACTTCAACTATTGCTATTATATTAAAGAGGAAGTGTGTATGCGTGTGTGTCCTACGTAACTATTGGCTGAATTCCCCAAGAAGTGTAAACACAGGCTCAAACATTACTCTGTTTATATGAGCAAATCTGATCTCATGAGAAGTCATAATAATTTGAACAAGATGGCGAAATTGTTCGAATTTGTGCTTAAATGTATGACATAAACCTAATCACAAAGCCTCACCCCTATTAAAACCCCTAAATCTTCACCAACTCCTACTTAGTAACAACTGGAATGACCTTCGCAGTGGGAAATCATCAATCCCAACTTCAACGAGACACGTCATTTGGCACTATTTCCAAGATGGCGGCGACTTACATGCCTAGGATGGAGAAAGTAATTATGAGAACGTTAAAGAGAAAGTTAAAAGCATATGGGAAGATGTAATATTCAGAAGAAGTAGTTGCATCAGTGGATCCTTAAATGAAATTGTCTTTTGTGAGTCTTGGCACCATCTTGTTTTGTTTACATTTGACCATGACGTCTGATTGACTGAATGCTTTGAGATCGAGAATTCCAACTGCTCTGAAAGTATTCCCACCGCTGACTTTAAGTGGAGCACGGCATCTACTACAGTAGAATATTTGGGTGTTTGTGTGTGACCAAGAGCTTGACTTCTCTCTTGATTGTGCAGGGCCACAGTATGAAACAATAAGGTATGTGTTGAGTAAAGTAAATTGTGCGACTCTCCCTCAGGGAGAACAGAGCTCCACACAATAACATCACACAGCGCAGATGAGTGCTGTAAGAGCGGCAACGCTAGCCCCATTATATGGGACCTGTGGCCTGACCCGTGTGTGATGGAACGAGAGGACGGATGGAAGAATGTAGGAGCTCCAGTGAGAACGTGAGCGCTTATAATGGGAAATGAGGAACTGGCGAGTCCAAGAACCAGAGATGGAGGGATTGGGAATGAAAACATGAACGCAGTGACCTCACCGCACGAGGCTGAGCGGCTGCTGATGGGGAGATGGATGATTGACATGCTGCTCTTTGCAACACACGATACAGAGTTGGGATGGGAACTGTACAAATAACGGTTCTGGTTCTTTTTTTTTTTGTTAGTTCTTTCATGGTTACATTGACAATTGTGTAACTATAAAGTATTAAATATTTGGGGAAAATAAATGTCAATTTAATTACCAAATGATTATTTCAATTTTATTCCATTCTGTATTTACTGAGACATATGTATGTATGCATTTATTTGTTTTTTTTTTATTTTATTTATTTATTTATGGCATGAATGCTGTCCGAAAACTCTTAACTTTAACTATATATTAAACAACAAAATAAAATGTATGGTAATAATGAAATTGATAATACATTGATATATTGCAATACATTGATTAAAAGTGACAGTAAATACATTTATAATGCTATGAAAGATTTCCATTTTAAATAAATACTGTTCTTTTTAACTTTCTGTTCATCAAAGAATCCTACAAGAAGTGTAGCATGGTTTCCACGAAAAAAGAAATTAGGCAACGAAAACTCAAATATTTCAAACTCAAACATTGATAATAAGAACCATTGATCATTAATAACAACGGAGCACCAAATCAGCATATTATAATTATTTCTGAAGAATCGTGACACTGAAAACTGAAGTAAAGCCTACTGTAAATTCAGGTAAAAGTGTGCTGTATTTTTTTGATTCACTAAAATGAGTCGTATCATGAAAGTCATCTGTTCCGGTGGCTCTTTGTGTTTCATTATCTAAATTAGTGTTTTGCTGAATAGTACCTCAGGAAACTCTGATACAGTATGTTAGTACGGTAATCCATTCACATCGCATGCATGTGCGAGAACCACTCTATTTTCAAAGAAAATAACTGTTTCCGTTTACATCGCTACTGCAGAGATAAGTGTGTGGAGAGGCTGAAAAGAATCTCAATCATTCACAATGAGATAATCTTGTTGACTTGGAAATTGCATTTTGTAGAGCATCATATTTTGTACAGTTATTGATTAGAGGCTCATATAACATATCAGAGAGCAGTGTTGTCAGCATACCTTTCAGTAGTCAATACCAACAGCAGTACAGTTTCACCATTCTCAATACAGGGAGTGAATAGAGTCAGCACTGTTTTCAATACATTTTTTTTTTTTTACATTTAAGTATTGAATTGAAGTACTTCTGACTTCCATAGTACACATAAATATTCATTTTAGGCTTTTATGCCATATTTGATACTTTCAGTGTTTGCCAATAATCAATAACGCTCACTAGCTATATGTAAATCTATCCATAAATCGCACAAGTTAGCAATCTGATTGGGAATAATGGATATGAGATGAATTATGTCAGCTCTTATGAGGGCCACAATGTCGCCAGCATGTAATTTAATCCGTTTCCCACACCTTGACCCATTAAGCTTCGACCGACGGCGCTGTGAGGAATGACCAAGCCGCCTCAAAAACAACTCCTCTGGAATAATCAGTCAATTAAACTGTCAAGCCATCATACAGCCTCAGCAGTTCCGGCCAGGCAGACTGTTCAATGCAATACTCTTCCCATTTGATTGCTCTTCCAGAATCAATAAATAGATGCGTGTTACTAGCCATCGCTGGGTGACGGATGGAGTTGACCTGTTTCTCTTTTACATGGTACACAATCAATAACACTGTTCAAAGCACTAGCTACACAAACAAAGCTAATAAACTCCTACAGTGAAGGTGTGCATCAACTATATGAGCCATTAAAACTGATGCGAGTTTATTATGCTTAGAAACATTTAATATTATTAACACCAGTTGTATAATGTCTGTAAGCAAGCAATTTTATTTACAGCGAGGGAGATGTGTCTGCAATGTGATATAATTGCATGATAATAATCATAAAGCTCTCAGGGACTACACCATCATCTTGTGCGCCGTGAAGGAAAATAATGAAAGGTTCTGATGGAAGGAAATATATCTCAACTGCCTATTACTCATATCTCAAATGCATCTGTGATATCAGGTTGCTGCTTGGGACAACAACCATGTTTGGTAATTATTTATTTATTTTTGGCATGAAAATGGCAGATGGTTGCCTCAGGAGACAGGAGAGTGCTAACGGGATAATAATTGTGGTGTTTCATTCTTTTATTTGCTTTAATAATTTAGTTTGCACCGGATGCATGAAATAATATGTTTGGAGTGTAATACTTATTAATGTGAATGTTGTTTGTGAGTTCCTCCCACACAGAATTTTCATTCATTTAGAATTCATAGAAGTAAACTAAATTAAACTGCATACAAAATAGAGGTATCAGTCAATTAAATCATATTTAATTAATTGCACACCCTGATAAATTAATACAATTAATTACTATCAATCCCATATCATGTATTCAAGGCAAGTAAATAGAAAATTCAATACAAGTAAACTATAATAAATAATATACAGTATCCATATCCATATCTATAATAGCAGCCTGACATTTTTTTTAATCTATTTTCAACATTAGGACATATTTCTTGAGCAGCAAATCAGCATATTAGAATGATTTCTGAAGATCATGTGACACTGAAGACTGGAGTAATGATGCTGAAAATTCAGCTTACATAAAAAAAACAGTTATTTTTAAATTGTAAAAATATTTCACAATACTACTTTTTTTATTTTTTTTTACTGTATTTGTAATCAAATAAATGCAGTCTTGGTGAGCAGATGAGACTTCTTTCAAACACATTAAAAAACGTTCTGACCTTCCTATAATCCAAAACAATCCATTTGGCTTATCGCGTCTCATGGCATGAGCACTGTGATATATATATATATACACACACACACACACACACACACACACACATATACACACACATATACACACACATATATATATATATATATATAAATGCAAATTCAAACACTAAAAACATATATTACATTGTTCAGTTAAACAAGAGCAGTGTGTATACTGAAGTGTTGCATAAAATAAAGATAATTTGGATAGCACATCATCTGCTAGTTCTGACTATTTCTTGAGGGCAAGTGTGGGGAAAAAGTATTAGCTTTTCAGTTAATAGCTCATCAGTTAGTGCTGCAGATATAACGAAGTTGACGTGAAGGTCGTGCATGCAGCCTATCACTGAGTGATTCAATTTTGATTAGAAAGTTACATAAATCCAATTAGGAAATTGCACCCATCTGCTACCTCATCTGAAGACTAATAATTAAATAAGACTGTGATAAAGAGTTTGAGTGTCCTCTGTATTTCAGCAGCCATGAACAGGCTTTAGGGTTCAGCCTCGAGAGAGACAGAGAGAACTGCTTCTTCAAAACAAAGATGAAAAAGATGGATGGATTGCTGTGGAACTGTAGGGTGAAGGCACTAGATTCACATTAAGTGCTTTAATGGCCTCTGGGTTCACTTTCATATGATTTCATGTTAAACCGGGAGACGATTCATTAGTTGATCCCAGAGCACTTCAGCATGGGCTGCAATCACGTCCCTCACAGAAAGGGTCCGACCCCTAAATGAAACAGCACAAAGGTGGCAAAAAAATGAGAAAAAGACTCAAGAATAAAAAGGAAAGGTATTGTGATGGAGCAAAAATCGAGCCAGAGTAAAACTGAGCAATTTCTGACCTTAAAAAAAAAGGTGGACTGAAGGTCAATTAATATTATTATGTTATATTATAATGTATTTTATTTGGTATCACTATTATTATTATTATTATTTGTTGTTGTTAAATTACAGTTTAACTTTCTTTATCTCACAATTCTGACTTTTTTTCTTGCAATTGCAAGATTATATAGCACATTTATTTATTTAAAACAAGTTCTCATAATACCCAGATCTGTGTATTACACACATATACACACACATATACACACACATATATATATATATATATATAAATGCAAATTCAAACACTAAAAACATATATTACATTGTTCAGTTAAACAAGAGCAGTGTGTATACTGAAGTGTTGCATAAAATAAAGATAATTTGGATAGCACATCATCTGCTAGTTCTGACTATTTCTTGAGGGCAAGTGTGGGGAAAAAGTATTAGCTTTTCAGTTAATAGCTCATCAGTTAGTGCTGCAGATATAACGAAGTTGACGTGAAGGTCGTGCATGCAGCCTATCACTGAGTGATTCAATTTTGATTAGAAAGTTACATAAATCCAATTAGGAAATTGCACCCATCTGCTACCTCATCTGAAGACTAATAATTAAATAAGACTGTGATAAAGAGTTTGAGTGTCCTCTGTATTTCAGCAGCCATGAACAGGCTTTAGGGTTCAGCCTCGAGAGAGACAGAGAGAACTGCTTCTTCAAAACAAAGATGAAAAAGATGGATGGATTGCTGTGGAACTGTAGGGTGAAGGCACTAGATTCACATTAAGTGCTTTAATGGCCTCTGGGTTCACTTTCATATGATTTCATGTTAAACCGGGAGACGATTCATTAGTTGATCCCAGAGCACTTCAGCATGGGCTGCAATCACGTCCCTCACAGAAAGGGTCCGACCCCTAAATGAAACAGCACAAAGGTGGCAAAAAAGCTTTTATCCAAAGCGACTTACAGTGCATTCAGGCTTTACATATATATACAGTATATATAAGAAAACAGACTAATCCAAATGTAGACTCAGAATGTTTATTCATTTAACTGGTCACTGTAATTCTAAAAAAATGGTGGTTTTAGTACATCACTCAACTCAGCAGGATTGTGGAATATTGTTAGTATTTTCTGACGCTGGTTTTGATGGCATGGAAGGACCCAGTCACACCTCAGTGGCCCCTGGCTCTCGGTCCCCGGCCCCACCCTCTCCTACATCTCAGTTTCTGGCACCCTTAAGTGAACTCTCATTCTCACTACTGCATGCAATTTCACAGTGTCAATCCCTCAAAGGTATTGTGATGGAGCAAAAATCGAGCCAGAGTAAAACTGAGCAATTTCTGACCTTAAAAAAAAAGGTGGACTGAAGGTCAATTAATATTATTATGTTATATTATAATGTATTTTATTTGGTATCACTATTATTATTATTATTATTTGTTGTTGTTAAATTACAGTTTAACTTTCTTTATCTCACAATTCTGACTTTTTTTCTTGCAATTGCAAGATTATATAGCACATTTATTTATTTAAAACAAGTTCTCATAATACCCAGATCTGTGTATTTTTTTGTTAATGAAATATACAGTTTTTGGATCCTGGCTTTTTAAAGGTTTAATAGGTTTTTAAATTATATATATAACTCAGAATGTTTATTCATTTAACTGGTCACTGTAATTCTAAAAAAATGGTGGTTTTAGTACATCACTCAACTCAGCAGGATTGTGGAATATTGTTAGTATTTTCTGACGCTGGTTTTGATGGCATGGAAGGACCCAGTCACACCTCAGTGGCCCCTGGCTCTCGGTCCCCGGCCCCACCCTCTCCTACATCTCAGTTTCTGGCACCCTTAAGTGAACTCTCATTCTCACTACTGCATGCAATTTCACAGTGTCAATCCCTCACCCAAATAAACCCGCCTGCAAGAAATATTTAGCTCTTTACCGCAATACATATGAACACAGAGCAAAGACAGGAAATGAAATGCAAAGCATTAGTAAGGTTTTGAGCTAGCAAAACCTGTGTGCCTATGTGGTGTACCTGTGCACTGAACTGTGCAGAAAGGTCGGATATGAAACATATGGAACATTTTAATGTGTGTGACAGTTTCACTATAAGATACCATGATATCAAAATAAATACTATTCTTATTTAATGTTAGCGAAAACACACCTGATCCCCCTTAATTTATTTTGCATCTGAGGGAATATGACATGTTCAAAGCCCGGGGACCATGCATTGATATTCCAAACATATTCTGTAGCTCCGTTACTCCTCCAAGCATGTAAAGGGAGTCTACCGTCTGCAAAACACTCAAAGGAGAGTCCCGGGAGATATTCTAGGAGGAGGACTGCTGGCACGTGGCATTTAATACTGAGCACAAATTACAGAGAACTGCAACGCAACCTCAGTGGCTTTTAACGTGGAGATGCAGATGTTCAAAGCCCCTCAGATGTGTTTGAACTGCATCGCCTAATAGAATTATATGATTCTGTCAAGTCGCTCTTGGAACTTGATTGGACAGGTGACAGCTTTCCAGCTAACCAATCAGTGTGAGCAGTTTGGTTGTCAAGGTTGGTTTTTCACCTGACAAGGACACAGGCCTCCCTCGGCTATGATTTGTCCTCTTGCGGATTCCATCAAAATCTGATTGACGGCGTCGACAGAAAGCTGCTCACATGCCTGTGAAAATGTAATTACGGGGCCCCGGAGCCCACGGGGAGGCAATAGACGTGTTTTTCCAGCACCCCACAGACACGTCGCCCTCATCGTCGGTGTTTAAATGAGGAGGTGCAAGGAGCATCGCTGTCACTCAAGAGTTTCTCCATTACGTCTTCTGTATGGCCGTCCTGGGACTGCGAAGGAGAGGAAGAGCAGAGGCGGATTTGCTAGGAAAGACAGCTGAGTGGTGGTTTTTCCAGTTCCATTTCACCATGGGATTTTGGAGGGACTAAAGGGTTGGGTGAATTGGGATGGGAAGTGATGCGCTCTGGGCTGCAGGTGAGGATGGTGACCACAGCATCGGCCAGGAGGCCAGTTGGAGGAGGGGTTAAGGAGCAGGAA
>NW_015548268.1:37222-41421 GCF_001515605.1 Sinocyclocheilus anshuiensis
AAAGAGCGGAAGTTTTCTGCCGCCGCTGCTGAGCTGGACTTTGTCCAGTCAAAAAATCACAAGAGGCTTAATGGAGGCTAGCTGAGCTATATCCTCCATGCCGCCGCTGCTTACTGCTGTATCCATCAGCGTGAGAGAGAGAGAGAGAGATTATAGAGATGGATTTTACTAAACCGAGGGCTATCAAAATGACAATTTAGGGAGAGGTTTTCACATAAACCTCAGAGAGGCATATCAAATTAATTTATGAAAAAAAAAAAGATGATGACTCTTGGAGCTAGGAACAAAATAAAACGAATCATCAGGAGGCTTGCGCTGAAAAAGAAATCATGTTCAATAAGCAGCTATTTTCATCATCTTCCATCTTCTCTGATAAATAACCATCTTCACGACATTTGTTCTCTGACTGAAAATGGCTGGTTATTTCCAGCCTTGTATTTTTAGGAGAGATGCAGAGATGATTGCGAGAGACGAAGAAACGCGACAGTTCACAAGTTTATCCCAGCAGTCTCTGATGTGGAAGGAACATTCCTGTAGAGTTCCTCAAGACCTGCTCAGATGCTCTTCCAGCCCCAATATGGGGATAAAATAGGAAATTGTCATGTATTAAACAAAAATATTCCTCCTCGTCCCTCTCATTCTGAGGGCTCATGCAAGGAAAATGCAGGCCTGAGGCACACACAATGTTTGACATCACATCCCGGACAGCTGCTTCCAAAATTAACATCTCTCAACAACCAGGTGGCTCTTCAGCTTTTTAACCTAAACTGTCATATTTGCTATAGATATATTTGAAAACATGCTTGGAGACCTGGCCTTGCATGATTGATCAACAGGACCTAAAGAATGTTCCATGTTTAAAACAAGTTAAGCTGTCAAGTACACATGCAGTGTTGCAATGATGACGTATTTTTTTCAAAAACAAGCCCACAAGTTGACAGTTGACAAAATAAAAACAAATAGGATTTTTCTGTTGGCTTTTGAATTACTGCAGAAAATAAGTGCTGCGATAAACAAACGTTTGTGATTTTGACACATTTTATTCATTAAGATAATCTTCACAAATAAACACAACTTTTATGAATGTTGAAGTCTAAATACAATCGGCAGATGTAAAAAAGCTAAACATAGGCTATAAACTATACCGTGGTCACGACTTCAGCATCATCACCATGAAGTTTCGGACACCTTTTTTACTCTTTATTAAAAAAAAAAAAGTTTGAGTTACAATAGTTTGTAGCAGTCAACCGACTTGCACCAGTAGTGGATTGCTGGAACAATTGGTTATCTGCAAAAAGTTTCCAAAAATTGATAGTTTTTCCCGGTTGCGTCTGTTGCTGGAGCAGAATTGTCTCTGGCACAATGACTGCTGCAGTGCACTCCAACCTACTACTCTAGTAGTTTGCATAAGCGCGATTATAAACACAATGAGGCTGTGAAAAAGACTAATAAGTAGATGAGTTTACCTTTTCGCTGTGATGACGGTTAATGTCCCCGACATCTTCTGTAGTCCCACACATGTTAGCAACCGCCTTTTCCAAGACATGTAAAAACTCATAAAAAATATTCTAAGCTTGTTTTAACCGGGGATGTAACATTGACTTTTGGGACGATGAACCAGAGTGGAAGTTCAAAAATGCTAACTCATTTCCAGGTTTTAGGACTCATTTTTGAAGCCCTCTACAGCTCAAACAGTACAACACCAAAGCCATGGGTTTATTTCCCATGCATAGCTTTGGTTAAATGTGTCTGCCAAATGCATGAACATAAATATAAAGTACCTTAAATAATTCCAACTAGTCCTTCAGTTTATAAAAACAAACTAAAATGTCATACAGCAGTGTATTTAAAATGAGAGTCTGTGGGGCGAATTATTCCACAGGGTTTAAAAGCATAAAAGTGATAACATTTGTTCATGTGCCATAGAAATGTTGTCCGTGTCGAATTCAAGCACATATGTGCCGTCTCGAGCTCATATGTTTATGTGCTGTATGGAAACTGGCGCTCGCAGTGATGCTGGTTGTGTATGACACAGGCATTCAATATTTATTTCACGCCTCATCATCTGTGAATTACTCATGTGAATATTTAATATGAATTTTTGCATTCATTACCAACATAAAGCTCTTCAGCAGCACTAAGACCCGACAATTCAGCATGATGACTAATTTCTTAGAAAATAAATTAAACGGAATCTATATGAAGCCATGCATTTACGCTACATTTATAATCAGTGTCAACAGGTATCCAATGACAACATTTTAGTGTTTATTACACATGTGGGAGGATGAATAGATGAGTTAGAGACTCAATCCATCACTCTGATGAGAACATTCAGGGTTGAGATACTAGATCTGCAGTTCTCTGGATACATTTCTCTCACACACAAAGAAAATCTTTACTAAACAATACAAAAACAAATTGTTATAGAATGGCTAAAGGTCTTGTGACTTTTTCTTTCTCTAATGCCAGGCCTTGTAATTCCTCCCCAGCATGCAGTTAGAGCTCGCACTGTTCTTAAGTTAGAAAGCACACGGCTGCAGAATTGCTTCATATAGCTGGCTCCATCACAGTGAATGGACACTGAAAATGTATGTGTGTGTGTGTGTGTGTGTGTCTGCATGTGGATCGGTGTCCGCTTAAAAAATCCTTCTCGAATTCAGTTTTGTAGACTATTTCACTGTATGGTTAGTGAGACATATCTGCCTGGTAGGTTTCTGTCAATGTATTTAGAATAATTGTTGTCCTGTGTCTCATTGTGCAAGCCTAAATGTGTTTAGGTATCTGACATATGCTGTTGCTAAGGCTTGCTTCGCTGAACACTGCATTAGCAACCCAAGCATATCTTATCTCCTTCTGTAGGTGAGAGGTTCTAGCAACTTCTGAAAAAAGGTATGAAATGATGTGCAATATTATAGCTAGACTGGGGTTAACGTAATGTAAACAGACGTATTTATTGTAAGCAATAAGTAAAAAAATAAATAAATAAATAAATAAACTAAAATTCCAAAAATGTGATGTCTACGCTAAAGGCTCCGATTTACTTAGGGCAAAGTTCTTCATTTTTAGCTTGAAATACCTTTGCAGCGGTTTACTGTTAACAAACATCCCAAAGCTGCTGAGAGCAACTATTAGGTGAATAAATAAATATGTGCTGAATGCTTTAATAAATACATATCAAAAATGACTGTGGTGAGAAAACAGTAGCTCAGAAAGCATCTGGTCAAATACTGATGTTGATATCTTTGCAATTCTGCACTCCAGTCAAATCAAGTCACGTCATTTTTATTTATAGCACTTTGTACAACAGATCGCTTTGAAGCAAGCTTTACAGTATGAAAAAAACACAGTGTCAGTGTTGCTTTCAATTTTCAAATTACAACTTCAATTTCTACTATAAAGCAGCTCTTCACTGTTCATATTTTTACTCATGGACGTCTGACCTCAATAGACTGAACAGGAAATGAGCCTGAGAATATTTCCACGTGATAGTAGGCGGAGCCACAGAGCCACACCCATCTATTACATAATCACCACAGACCAATGGGAATTCAAAGGGGTTTTCCAGCCAAGTAAACATAAACTGTTTCGAACTCCAGAGACTCAAAACAAACTTCGCTTTGACTTAAATTTGTTCGAAATGACATCACACCAGTTTGTTCTTCGATTTCGCTTAAAGTATATCGGGGCTTTAAGACAAGGAAATTAACAATATTTTAAAAGGTCATAAAAAAGTCATGAAAATATTCCATTTTGTTCTGTATATTTTCAGTTTTTAATTATTTCTTCAGCTAGAAATGAGTCTTTATAAGTGCAAGCACTGTAAAAAATTTGCTTAACAGAGAACCCCCCCATATTTTATCACTTTGTGCATTCCCTCTGAATCAAACCCATGACCTTGGTGTTGGTAGTGCCATACTACAGGAACGATGTAGCAAGTAATCAAAAGTTACCCAGAAAAGCAATGGAGATTCCTTGTTGAGAAAGCTCAGAAAAACTTGCACTTGACTGTCTACACTGATAGTTTTCAGACACATCTGCTTTATCCTTTCTTTCACCTGGTTTCAATAATCGGTATATACATCCTTTATCCTTCTCTCTGACACACCACCCTGCTCTCACTCGTAAAAAAAAAAAAAAAAAAAAAAAAGACTGACCCCAAAAACTGTCTCATTGATGAACCCTGTAGTTTGACTACC
>NW_015548268.1:41441-45892 GCF_001515605.1 Sinocyclocheilus anshuiensis
CTCTCACTCGTAAAAAAAAAAAAAAAAAAGGAAGACCAGAAAAGTTTAGCTTTCTGCTGTGGTTCATCATTAGGTTGACATCTCTGATAGCTGTTATCAGCTAGTAATGGTGTTTGCAGCACTGGTGGATGTGAACTATCACTATTACTCTTGCTTTTGTTGTAGTTTTAAACTTAATACAAAGGAAACAGAACTTGTGTCTTTTGCATGTCATAAATAGTTCACTTCTACAAATTCAACTGAAGTAGACATGGACATGGAATGAGTTTTAAGATTCAGAAAACAGCTTTTACACTTTCCAAAAGTACTGACATCTGACAATGGTCCTCAGCAAAAGCTCTAGTGTGAAAATGCCATAATTCTACACATTTATGTCTAATTTACCCTGAATCTTGGTTGCTTCCAGTGCAAACATTTTTTTTTTCTCCCACATTGGAATAGAATGTTTTGGACAAAGTTCAATCCATGTGGTCAATCTCAGAGAAAGAACAAAGCGCAGAGCCCAGGTTGTAGAGGTTGAAAAATGCCTCGACCATCACCTTCAACTCCTTTTTCTGGCTGACAATGAAAAAGACTCATAACTTCACAGAAATAAAATGGCAGCGGCTCCTATGATACATCAAGCCTGTGACCCGCGACCCCTCGTATAGGTCGTGTGTAAAGCTCTCTGGACGGCCCTTTGAAAAGCAGGATTGCTGTGTCCATCTATCTCAGAACATGAAAGGCACACGCAGGGGTTCTGCAGGTGCAGATGTGTCATGCGCTCAAGGTATTTATTGCTACTGAACGTCTTGCGGTCACTGTGGTGTATCAGGAAGGAAAGGCACAGTGAATCATCCTTGCTGGGGTATTCAGAGATGTTTCAGGGTGGCGTGATTGTAGTGGGTAAAGTATAAGGCTGATAATGAGCGCCAGTCACCACTGTGCTTTTCCAAAAGCACTTAACCCCAGGTTGCTCCAAAGGAACTGTCCTTGTCCATGTAATCAGAGTACAGGATGTTGCTTTGCATAAAAACAGGATTTTTGGCTACTGAATGTCCATGGCTTTTAAATCGCCTTTTCCAGCCATTCATGATCACCAGATATGTATTTTTTAACATATGTATTTGTTAATTTATCTATGTATTTTTTGGCATTTTTGCTAAGATTTGCTCTATAATATATATATTTTTATCGAGATTGCATTTTTTATTTTATTTTAGTCGATTAAATATTTTATAGCCAAGTAGAAAAAAATCTAAATAAGTAAACTTATTAAAAAAATAAAATAAAATCTTGTGTACACATTTTCATTATTTGAATGAAATGGCACTATTTATGGCACTAATATTAGCTTCCATGAGCTTTCTAGACCTGGAAATCTTCTTAAATATTATGATATCAAAAGCCAGATTTATTAAACGGAACGTTAGGATGAAACCGCAGTCACTTAATGGAGTGACGATATACTGATATACTGACAATGCACTGGTTAAAGAACATAGACACAGCCAGCTTATTTATATAATGACCAACACAATCTATCAAGAGCAGTGCAAATTAGCAACTATGGCAGCCATGTGAAGTGCAAAATGGGTTAATACTTTTTTGGGCGTTAAATAATGGCACTTGACTACCACACATTTTTAGTAAATCATGTTGTGATTTATTTTAATACCCTCCATCCATATTTTTTTCAGCTGAAAGAGAAATTCCTGTAAATGCATATGCAATAAGGTCAGCCATAAAAATAACTGTATCCATGTTAATTTTTCACTGCGTGTCTTTAGTAAATCCTGACAGTAGTTTTTAATGCCACAAAACGGGTTGCGCTGGTGCAAACTGTAAATCTGGCCCCAGATGTTATGATGAATACTATGATGCGAAAACCGTGTCTTTTCCAGATTGTGTAAAATGGTCCATTCTTACATTCCTGAGGTCAAACCATTCAAATGTTGGTTATAGTATGGCAAAAAGTCCCAGCATGGCCTTTTGGGATGTAATTGTATGCCCTTGTCCTTGGTTAGCAAACATCACCAAAGAGGCTATGATTAGGATGACAATAACAGTGCCTAACATATTCAGGTTTAGGCTTTGCTCTCCTGTTGTTTTAATACTTGCTGAAGGTAACGACTGAAAAGTGGTTTGACCAATAGCATGCAGGCATTGTACATAATCGACCAATCACAGAGTGCAAGAAGATTGATCTACAGAGAGCGGTCAAATCGATGCAAATAGACTTACATATAACATATGAGGACTGTAGAGAGCACGTCAGTAGGAAAGCCCAGTCAACACTCAATCATTTGGTCAACCTAACCATGATGGTTAACCAAGTTTTACCCATCAACTAATCTAGACCACTATTTCACTAACCGCTATGGAAGTTCATACTGGTCTGAGAAAGAAGCAATTCCTCGTCCTCCTCAACTGTTTAAATGTCACAACTAAACCACCAAGACAGAGCAGGGGTATTTATTAGTTTCCTCTTCTTTCTCTCTGTATTTTTGGCCAGCTCACAACCGTACCCTCCTTTCGATGCATCTGCCTCTCCTGATAAGGCATGCAGACGTCACCTTTACAGCATTATTAAAACGTTTCTCCCATGCAGGATTGAAATGATTATCTCCTTAGGCTGACGGGAGAAAGTTAGCAGATAGCCCAGCTCCATCCCAGACCTATCTGGACCTTCCCTTTGAAGCGGGGGACAGACTGGCTGGGTGGTTGAAGATTACGGCACTCGCTTAAACCTGCTACAATGAGGGGAGTAAATAAGGTGTGGGAGGCGGTGGGATGAGACGGCAGATGATAACAGGACTGGCTGCTCCTCCTCTGTGTCTCTCTCTCTTTCTGTCTGGGATGGCAGTGTGCTGACTAGGTGCCAGGGACTTACTGTCAAGGAGAAAGAGGGCAGGATCAGTTGCAGGGAAACAGCAGGAGAGAGAGAGAGAAGAGCAGCTCAGCCACTTTTCTCCAGTCTAAACCTCTCTTTCTCAATCCCTTCAGCTCTCTGGCTTCCTTATCATGCACATTATGTATGCACAGCATGTGTCGTGTTGTGCTTTGAAATTAACCTTAAAATACCTGCAACATGTCGCACCTTATTTGTGTTTTGAATATTCTCATAAATTGTATGCTTGGAGAGAGAATGGGACTGTATTTTTAGAGTGAAACAATTGCATTAAGCAGGCAGAAACTGGCATGTTGTCCATGTATTAATTTAGTTAATCTCGAATCGTTTATTAGATGTATTGAGTGCTATGCTCTGAATATTTTACAAGCAATTATGATTTTAACTGCCGAATGGCCTGGCAAATAAACTTTCCGTTATTGTCAGGGGAAAATTATTTATTGTCCTCTGAGTTCGTGTTTTAATTGAATTCTTTTGCTCTACAATAATTACGGTATTATTCAAATTAGTCGGTACCTTTAATAAGGTTGTTGACCTTAAAGTCTGCATGAACAATGAAGCGAGTTGGGCTAACAACCAAATAACTACAAGAGGCATACCATGAAGATTCATTAAAATAAATACGTTCCAGTGTATTGCAAAGTTAGTTAGTAGTCTGTCGGGGTATGAAAGGTTAGGAAGGGTTCCACATCTTTTTATTTAACATTCAGTGTTCAACATGTAGTCAAAGTTACAAAGTTTTGTTGAATTGTGTTGTAAATGGGAGTCGCAATCATTTCAACAAAGAGCACATGCCCAATTTGAAACCTTTCAGACATCATGCCCCCACTTTTGTAAAATTATTATAAGTAGATCTGTCAATTAAATATGAAATTTAACAATAAAAAACAAAATAAGATTTAAATATTAATTACAGAGTGTGTGTCCGTCTGTGCATCACGTCACATCCTATATGATATTGCTTTCTGCAGGCACACACAGACCTGAGACCTCAAACACAGCGTAATCAGAGAAGAGAAGCTAGCCAAGCTACATCTGCATCCATCTTTTTGGCGAGAGAATGTGCAAGATCTGCCAGTTTATTAACATCACGGGCCAGTCAGGAGATGGAGACGAACCTGCCTCAGATGTGAGGCCCCGTATCTAAAATGTACAATTGTGTTCCACTGAACAAAACAGATTTGGGGGTTGGAACAACATGAGGTTGAATAAGCAATCCTTTTGTATAAAAGAAGTACACTTTAACATAATTATTTAAAAAAAAAAAAGGACTTATTACGGAAATAATATATTTGAAAAGTATATACTTAAGTGTGAATAGCTGAAATATATTCGGACACGTAATTTCATGTTGAATGCAATTAAAATGAATTGTATTATAGTTTAAATTTATATTAAATGCAGTGCTTTTTTGAACCACATATGAAGGACTTAAATACATCTTTATATGTAAATTTAAAATGACTTATATTGTCTTTGAAGTTAAAGTACTGCTAAACGTACCAACAAGCATTTATGGTAAATAAACTTCAATATATATATATATATATATATATATTAT
>NW_015548268.1:46252-124317 GCF_001515605.1 Sinocyclocheilus anshuiensis
TTATTTTTTTTTTTGTTTTGTTTATTTATAGCAACTGCATCTTGCAACTGTATTTATTTCTTGTAATTGCTAATTTAAATTTCACAGTTGTGACTTTATAATGATATGTTATACTGACTTTATAATAATTTTCACTTAGAAATTGCTAGTAAATTCCACAAATAATTACAAAGACACGCAAGTAACACATTCAATTATCATCATTTTTTTAAGTAGAAAAAGTAAAATAGTATTTTCTTTTAAAACATACTCCAATCATTTTTGTTTTATTTACAACTTAATTTTTTACAGTGTAATTGAATTTATTTTAATAAAATAAAATTAAATAAAAATAAGTGAATATGAAGCAAAAGTTAAATAATCAAAACAATTAAATATACTGGTCACCAAAAGTTTGCTACATACCTGCTGTAAATCAGAGTTTAAGTTAAATTTCTGGCAAGAAGTCACTGAAAAGAATAACACCCAAACTCACTTTACCTTGCTTACCTGCTCTTGCACGCTTGACACACACTGTATGAAACAAATCCACACCATAGTCCTACAGTAAACCAGAGTTTTTATATATGTTCAATGCTCTATGATTGTACTATATTGGAGGGTGACAACAGATTGAATCAATGGCTCAGGGGATTAATTGCAGGTTTAGTAGGTGTCTCAACACTTCCTGTCTCCTGTGGTTTGTTCTCTGGAGTGCTGTGCCTCTTATGAAGAGTAATCTCTCTGGGGAAAAAAAAAAAATCTTAATATGGACCATGCCTGTAGGGGCCTGTTGACTCAGTGGGGTTATGACGGAAAGCTTTGAGTTGAATTGATGCTTATGAATTCTGCTGTCCCACAGTTCTTCACTTTTTCCCTCTGAGTTATTGTTTATTTACCCTATTTCGTCCCCTTTGGGGGAAAAAAAACATGGGTTTATTGCACATGTTAATGTGTATTCCTTCTTATTCACAGAGCTTATTGCCAAATTTGTTTCTACCTAAATGGCTGAAAATGCATGGAGCCCATCAGCGATTAAGTTGAGGCAAGGAGGGAAATGGGTTTACGAACTGGTGCTAATGTTTGGCTTAATTTTATAATTTAATTTTGAGGAGCAGGCAAAATTGGATTTTGCAGGCATTTTTAATGAAAATTGAGGAAATCAATGGCGCTGAGCCATCTGCAACATTTTAAAAAGTGCAATACAAATTCCATGAATAGATTGAAACACAATGTCCTGATGCTCTTCAAAAACACTCAAGTTCTTTACCAGGAAACATCAGGAAACCCAATGTACCTTTCACAATTCAGCCTCCAATGTAAACTAGATGTGTGCATTTTCTGAAAAACGTCCATGAAAACTCCTAACCACTAAGGAACTGTGATTCATGCCTTCAGCAAGCACCGCTAGCAAGGATTTCTTAAAATAACAGTCCCAGTGAGTTATTGACCACATGCCACAAAGTTAGCAAAATTGCACAATATCATATTTTCCCATGTTGCACTTTTACAATGAAAGCTATATTGTCTTATGGATCCCTCTACACTATTTATGATTGCATTTATGCTTAAATTAAACACTTTAATCAGCTGCCAAGGATCTTTTCATTACAAGACATTTCCAGAAAGCAGGAGGAACTTATTTTCTCACCTCTAGCAGGAAATAAATAAACGAGCAAGCATAGCGAGTGGCAATAATCAGCCGAAGAAAGCAGCCAATGAGAATCTCAGAAGGCATCATTTATTTAAGGTGTTTACTACCAGAGGCCCTGGGAGAGGTGAAAACATGTCGGAAACAAGGCACACTCACATGCCCTCATGCCTACTTACCTTCAGTATCCAGATCCCCTGCTAACTCACATAAACCACACTGACAGCCGCGGTGCTTTCTTTACCTGCGACTGACATCTGAATGACTCTTTTATGTTGCGAGTTGTCACTGCCAGGTGGAGGTCACTAGATGCAGAAATGTGACTAGACAGGTTGTGCTCTGAAATATTTAGGATGTTATTCTATTGTCTATTCCAGAAAATCTGCCAAAATACTGCATAGTTCATAAAGGAACAGGAACAGAGTGAAATCCATTGATCTCCACCTATTTCAACGTAAAAACTGTTCAGTTGCTGCCTTGAATTATGTATAACCAACTTGTATAAGTCATTTTAACTTAAATTACCTTAAACTGACTTAACTCGAGTTGAATTTCATACAACATATTAAAAAAGTTGAAATTGCTCAACTTTTGATGAGTAATGTAAGTTGCCATGACTTAATGATCATATTTTTTTACAGTGCTGTGACATAGGGAGAGTAAATAAATTTTCAGTTTTGAGTGACTGTTATGTTAAATGTTCAAAATAGTGGCAGTATTACAGTATACTAATGGTATCAGATGGACACACCAAAGTATGTTAAAATATACCATGGTACAGAAAGATTACCAGATGCATTTGCCATGATAAATACCATAGTAGCCTAATCATTGAAGTAACTTTCCCAACTCCCGCCCTCGAGGTCCACTTTTCTCAGCTCCAGCTCTAATCAAACACACCTGAACAAGCTAATCAAGGTCTTCAGGATTGCTAGACAGTTACAGGCAGGTGAGTTTGATCAAGGCTAGAGCAAAACTCTATCAACAACATGCCATTATTATGGTTTATGTGAAGAAGAAGAACAAGAAGAAGAATTTTAAATTAGAAAAATGACAACATTTTTGCAGATGTTGCATGCTGTATATTTGGCAGTAGCTTCAGAATCTTTTTTATGAAATCGTGCCAAGATTCAATCCACTCATTTCCAGAGATCCAGACAGTCTCCAGATGATTGATGAAGTATCTTCAGAAGTTTCAGGAAGCTCACTATTGATAACATTTTACTCAGTGATGAGGAGCATATTTCATCATGCGAGGAAATGGAATTCTTCAGAAGGAA
Source organism: Sinocyclocheilus anshuiensis (assembly GCF_001515605.1). Classification (NCBI taxonomy): domain Eukaryota; kingdom Metazoa; phylum Chordata; class Actinopteri; order Cypriniformes; family Cyprinidae; genus Sinocyclocheilus; species Sinocyclocheilus anshuiensis. The sequence goes on from NW_015548268.1 coordinate 49,163, forward strand.
AAGTCTTAATTTAGCATACGCCAAAGTACTGGGCTCCATTTCCTGTCTGATGCTTAATTTTTGAACCTTTCCTTTTTGAAGTGGGTCTTTCATCAGATGTGAACAAAGCCGTCAAATTCTTCCTTCTAGAAGGTCTCTATGAGTCCAATTTCTGAAGGAAAATGGTTTCTCTTTGACCTGAAAAGACCTCTGTGGGCTAAGGGTCATTGAGATGGTATGCTGGTATTAGCGGAGCACACTGCCGGGTGAATCAGAGTTAATCAATGGCTCAAAGTGCAAAGAAACTGCTGGGTTGTTGCTTCTTGTTCATTGTGCATGCTAGGTAGTGGTCCAGGTTACCTTGGTGAGCATGAACAAATCTGCTAAAAATAGTTTAGTCCTTGATAGTCCGTACCTGATTTTATTCCCCCCACTACCAATAGATTTGTAGCCAGAGTTAGGAAATATTATTTTCTCCAATCAATCAATCAATCAATCAATCAATCAATCAATCAATCAATCAATCAATCAATCAATCAATCAATCAATCAATCAATCAATCAATCAATCAATCAATCAATCAATCAATCAATCAATCAATCAATCAATCAATCAATCAATCAATCAATCAATCAATCAATCAATCAATCAATCAATCAATCAATCAATCAATCAATCAATCAATCAATCAATCAATCAATAGCATTACTATTATTAGTCACATGGGAAAACAGTATTGTAATAATATTAACAATATATTAAAATATATTGTTGTTAATAATTAATGTCTTTGACAGTCAGACAGACATGCAAATAAATAATATAAATAAATACAATTTCAATATTAATATTCTTATCCAACTTGGAACATATTAATACTAACAATAGCCTATATTAAAAATGTATTGTCTGCAATAATTTATGTCTTTGAATTATCATCATCTGGGGCCTTTAATTAAGAGTAAATATTGATATGCAATTAAGTCTGATTTATTTGATAAATTAATCTGCATATCATGCAAGTAATTTCATTCAAACAGAGCTCTAATTACAGCAGTTTAACCCCAGTACAGTTTGTATTCATTAAAAATAACTGAATCTTAATTATACTCCTGAAACAACTGACAGTACTTTTAAGTAATATTTAATCTCTCATGTGCAGCATTTACAAGTTGACCTTTAATTCATTCTGATGGTTTACAGCTAATTATCTAAGATTATGATGGTACGCGTAAAAGGGAGGTTTGTCGTCTGTCTACTCTCTAAATCAACAGAGTGCTTGGTGTGCATAAGAGCGGCCTGTTTTATGAGCGGTTGAGGAGAAATGAATACATGTAAAATTCTCTGTTTGGATGTAACATGCAGGAGCGTTACCTTGCCACCTGGTTGTTCTGGCACCACACACTCGTCTGCCAATTAAAGAGAAGTAAATGGGGGCAAGCCTCAGGGCATCGTTTGCATAAAATCAGCTGCATAAACCGCGACCATCTGCTTTTCCAGCCACTTCTTTCCCTGTGATTGTAACTTTAATATGGTAATGTTTTAAGAGCACATGTGTTCCTCAATATGTTTGTGGAGGAGTCTGATGGAAAGTGGACATTGTGAAGCCCATACTGTGATATTACAGCTGTGGTGAATCTGTCTTTGCGGCGCCAGTAGATAAAGTTTACAGTTTGGCACCAGTCCACTTCTCTGTCTGATATTCAGTGTGATCTCATTAGTATTCATAGATGTTCGTACCAAGGAGGTCTATAATACCTGAGGTGCGTGACTGTTATGCATCTCAATGGCACTGGTAAAACAGCTAAAGATAATGTAAGTGTTTGCAATGCATTTGTTGCTTGGACACATTTTTCGGACAATATACATTGTTGTAGAAATGTGCAAACATTTTACTTTTAGAAGTACGACAGCTTAAAGGGACAACTTTGTAACTTATCTACTCATAAAGAGTGCATATGTACCTTCCAGGTGAACCTTTTAGAGGTTAATGAGGTACAAAATTGTGCCTTTAAGGGAACTGCCCCAGTGGTAAAATGTTGTACCCCTAATGGTACTATTTTATTTTTTGTTTTATCTTGTTCTGAGAATGCATGGACAGTTTCTGAATCGCAAACCCTTTTATGTGTGAACAACTTAACAGATGTACAAACATTTATGAATTTACAGTTCATGAATCTTTGTTGAATTTTATAGAAGGTTGATTTAAATGAATTTAATCAAATTAAATTAAAATTAATATTTAATTAATATTTAATAAATAAAGAATCATATGAATAAAAAAAGCATTTTATAAATAATAAATATTAAAATCTTTCAGAATACCTGAAAGCAATTAAACCAATTTAAGATAACAGCGCTTGACTAATTACTGTATTTTATTTAATTAAATCGTGTAGTCTTATATTTGGCAGTCACAGAAGCACATTGAACTTGTCAGAAATACCAATATTTTCCAGTATTATCAGAACACACAGTTCTTCAGCTGCAGGCGCGCTGCAGTCGTTCTCCCGGGTGTGATCAGTCTCCGATTTTCCACAGCTCACACACGCTCTCCGAGGAAGTGTTTGTTTTCTCTGGCACAAAGACAAACACTAATTTACACTATTCTGGAGTCCCTGCACTACGGTACCTGGACCAATCAGCAGGCAGCGAGCTGTAGGAGATGATGGATTAACGGCGAATGAGAAATTAAACAAGCCCTCGGCTGTGAGGACTTCCAGAAATGTCAACCCACAACCGAAAGCCACTGAAGTTGCTGCCTTCCTACAAGCAATGCATCGGCCCGACGCTTCTTCTCCAAGTGTGCCCAGTCTAGACGTTTGCCATGTTGAATGTATTAGAAAACATCTGCTGATTTCTATATATACACACTCTCAAATGATGATTCTGGCTTGCTTCTAAAACGGTGCCGCATCTTTTTTCTTCTTTGGGTTTGACGGTGTGGCAGCCAGTCTTTGGCTTCTAGAGCCATTTTGTGGTCTCCATTGGTTTTCACCTCCACTTGCTCCAAAAGACGTCTGTTTTGGAGATCAAGTAAACATGTCAGGGTGTCAAGGCTGCATGCTATACCTCCAGGCTGTCATTACATCCTACAGAAGCTCGCTTGCTGATTAGAGAGTTGCATATCATTACCTCGTTACTTACGTGCTCGATGCTAGCCCAAGCCAGGAGCTATTTGAAACTTGTCTTTAGCACCTCCACCACATTATTTCTTTGCAATTCAGGCTAGCTTTTGTCACCACAACAAAGAGCACACCCTGAACTGCTTTTTCAAGTAGCAGCATGTAATGGATGCCACTATAATCACAGAGATTAGCTTAGCTAGTGTCACAGGGAGCTTTTCAAAGGGATGTTTATCATGCCTTGCATGCATGATCGCGTAGCGGCTTATCGTCAATACGCAGAGCAAACTAAATAAGCATCTAGCGGTGCTAAATGCTTCCTCCCTGAATAAGCTACGGCTAAAGTTGTGCCATTTTTCACACCGAACCTCTAATGACCAAAGAAAACTGTTCATTTCTGCTGGCAGTGCAATCAGTTTTAATGCGGGAATATGCGCGCACAGAGCTTCGAAGCTGGAAGGTGTGTTAAACGCATTAAAAGCTTCCTAGCGCCCGAAGACTGATTGCGGTCAGAGATGTCAATGCCATCGCCAACTCTTGTTAGGCCACCGAATCTCTCCTCCCCACGCCGAGTGAGTTTTCCATTATTAGTCGCTATAAAAGCGCCAGGCAGTATTGAAAAGACAGATTGGGTCACGTCAGGCCTCTGTCAACTCATTCACCTCCCATAATTAAGAGCCGTTTGATTTATGACACAGCACGCCATGGAGCAAGACTCTGCGATTCTGCCAAACATGGGAATGTAATATAATTGCAATTTCATTCCAATATATGCTCTTTATGAACACGAGAAACTAACACAATAGAGGCCAGTATGGGAGTGTCGTGATTTGTTGTTTGTACAGTGCAGTAATTTATGGTTATTACTATAGAACGTGTCTAAACGTAGCCTGTTTTTCTGCTTTTGTATACTGCATACTAAAATAAGTGAATGTCTATGTGTACAAAATGTATATGTGTGTGTGTGTGTGTATGTGTATACACACACACACACACACACACACACACACACACACATATATATATATATATATATATATATATATATATACACAGCAGTGATTTGTTCAAGCTATGGGTGATTGTCAGACTTCCAAAAAGGGCAAATCATGAAGCCCGATTAGCAGGACCATTTGTTTGGTGTTTTAAGAACTACAGTCTTTACAATTATGACTGCAAACACAAAGCATGGCAAGAGTTCATCAGCGAAGAAGAAAAGTGGTCAAAAATGGAATGTGAATGATAGGGACTCTCAAACAGTAAGAAGTGGAGCTGGGGTACTTGGACTTGAATGAATGGACTTGGTACTTGGGTGAATGAACTCAAACTCGGACATTTTGGACTGGAAATTTTTTGAAGTACAAACGAATCCACATCATGTGTAACATGAAAGATGAAAAATAAGTAGTAACATAAAGTTAAGATAAAAAGACATTAATAAATGTGTCCCACTCAAACTCAATTTGTTAAAGAGTAGGACTCGACAAAGTGGACTTGGAGCTAACACTACTATTAGTGTGTACAAACAACACAGAACTACTGCAGCAAAGTGACAACAAACCTCAGAATTCACTTTGAAGACCCTGTTTCCACAAAAACCAACCACAGAGAACTACTTGCATGAAAGAAATGCAAATTCTAAAACTTGAATTACATGCACCAATGCTAAAATGCGAAAAATATGGAGTCATGATCATAAAACCTGGACAGTTGGAGCACCAAGATGAACTTCAGTATCTGCCCTGGCCAGAAAAAAATCACCTTACTTGAATATTATTAAACCATTGTGGGCAGTTTTGGAGAGAAGAATTAGAAGCAGATTTTCTCCTCCAACAACAACGTTCAACTGGAGACGATTGAAAAGTTGTATGAATCTACTCTAAAAAGGTTGGAAGCTGTATTAAAGCCAAATGGTGGTAAAAAATCTCCAGCCCCTGTATGTATAATGACTAAACTTAATTGGTTTATCCAAAAGTATTTACCCATTAGCTATAAGAGACATTTAATGTTTTGCATTTCAAAATACCTGTTCGGTTTGTCTCATTTTCAATATTAGTTCACACTTACCAACATAAATCCATTTTCCAAACCACTTAAAATTAAGATTGGGGCGTTTTGGAAAAAAGAGATTTAATGTGTAAATGTAAGTGTAATATCAGCTTAGAAAATAATAAAAAAAATGGTTATTTACTTTCGGTTACAGTTTACTTGAAGGGGTCTGCATAAGACTGACATGACACCTTCATAATCACGACATGACACCTACATAATCATGACATGACACCTTCATAATCATGACATGACACCTACATAATCATGACATGACACATGTCATGAATATGAAGGTTTTTTATGCATGTTTATGACAACTGTCATTAAGTGTCATTCGCTCAGTTATGTAATTTTTAATGCAAATATGACATTGTTTGAGACGTCTTTGTTATGGGCTATGGTTAGGGGTAAGGGTAGGGGTAGGGTTAGGTTAGGGTTAGGTCAAATAATGTCATATTTGCATTAAAAATTACATAACTGAGCGAATGACACTTAATGACAGTTGTCATAAACATGCATAAAACCTCCTTCATATTCATGACATGTGTCATGTCATGATTATGAAGGTGCCATGTCAGTCTTATGCACACCCCTTCAAGTAAAGTGTTACCTTACTTTCTTTTGGGTATTATTGAATTACCCAATTATTGAATTATAAAAAACATGGATGGGCACAGTAAAGTAGCAGGATCTCTATCAGCTTCTCTAATTTCCATTAGAAATGCAGAAGATCATTTACACTAAAGCTGATTATGCACCATCTGAAGCCCAGTGAGGACGTTTGGCTGGATCCAACTCTCTCATATTTCCAAACCTGGAAAGACCCGTCTGTGTGTTTGGCAGCAACACAGTAAGTCCACTTGGGTGGTATTGCATTTCAGATTTAGTGAGAATATTTAATGCTTAGGTGGGAACATCGTCTTTGACCTCATTCGTACCTGTTTGCTCATGTAACCGTAGCTGACAGCTCACTTCCAGCTCACTTCCAGCTGTTTGTTTGTTTGCTCTGGAAGTCTGTCTGAATCAAATTTCAGTTCTGCTGATCAGAAAGCACTGACCAATTTAAACCTTTTACTGCTGTGCGAGGGAAGCAGGACTCAGAGAAGTATTCTATTATAAAAGACCTCTGCTCCCGCTGCCCTCCCTCTTCCCAGAAGTACAGCCATCTTCCAAGAAGCAGCGATGCTATCTTCTCCGCTCTCCAAATGAAGATCTTATTCATCAGCGATGCTGTGTCTTTCTCTTATCTGCTCTGCCCTTTTCTTATAAAAACATGTTTAAGGGGCAGCCTGCAGACTTTATGTTCTCAATCAGAGCCATTGAGATCTCAGCCTGTGTTCCAGAAACAAATGCCGCACAATATGCCTTCCCAGTCATCTTAAGCCAGCAATAAGCCACTGGCACAGATACAGTGCATTGAACTCGATAATGCTCAGAATGAGAGCGTACATTATTCATTTGCCCTCATAATTTGGAGGGTTTCTTTTTCCAAAATGTGTCATACTGGGATTTTCCCCACTTTTGACAAGGCTTTGAAACCGACGTGTGCGGAGAGAAATGGCGAGACAGCCAGAGAACGACAGCTTTTTGCTTATGTTCGCAGGGCGATGTGGGTACAATAATGCGTGTACCGCTCAAACGAACAGATGAATAAATAATCAGTCATCAGTCTGCAAGGATTAGTTCAAAGGCTGTCGCTGACTTAAGAAAGGGTCTAGGCTTGTCGAGAAACAGCTATGATTTATTCAGGTCTCTTACCTTTAGCTCTCACTGCTTTGGAAGTGAATCAGTAGTTTCCAGTCAGAATCGCAAGAAAAGGACAAAGAAAGTTTTGACAAAAGAAGAATTGCGCCGCACGTGTTCCCGGCACTTGCAATTAAAAGAAGTGAAGGGTTTTTATGGATGTTGGGTGGCAGCCATGCAGATTTATCGGAAACTCGTAGACAGTCGCTACTGTTGCTGCCAGATACAGTGAACTATGCCCACGTTGCTGGAGCGTTTGAGCGCAAAGTGAGTACATGGACAACAAACATTAGTGTAATTGCATTTCTGAGTTGTTAATCACCCATGGTGGCAAACAACCTTTGAGTCACACCATAGCTTCTCACAGGAGGAGCAGATGGAGTTATGGCCACAAACAAATGAAATCTGTGCCCACATAAAGCTTTACGCGTGCCTCAGAATTGGAAACACAGTTCTACACACCTCATGTCCCCTTGCATGTCCGATTATTGTATATTTTGGCTAATTTGATCAATTAACACATTTTACCATATTTAAACATTTTTTTAACAATCTGTGCAGAAAGGTTGCATGTTCAGTGTGGGCTGGTTAATAGCTGGCATAGTTGTATACATTTTGGCTTCGACGAGTAAATCAAGTTGAGTTACAGGTCAGCTGTGAAGAGTTGCAAAAGAATGCATGAGTATAAATGCACTGACTAAGGGTATGTTTACATGACAACGATGTACTTGTGTTTTTTTTAAAGTTTCATGTACAGATGACAACATTGTCAAAATGAACCCTGTTCACATGGATGCGCAAAAACAAATAAAAGCATTGCATTATGCATGCCAGGCCAGCAGTTGGCGATGTCACTGTAAATTAACTCGCACATGCATATAGACTGAAAATGTAATATGCGTGTGCATGACATCATCGTTTTCACAGATTTGTGTTTTTATAACTAACATGGAGACAATAACGGTATTGTTTTCAAAAACGTGCACTTTGAAACCCACTCAACAGTATGTCTTTTCAGGTCCCCAAAATGCCATTCTTGTGTAAATGAGTGGCCAAAACGCAAGTTTTTCATTAACGTGGTGTCGTGCAAATGGTATTTAAATAGTTGCTCAGATCTATTACACGATTGTATTCTGATGCTTTGAAACATTTTACAAGACACTTACAGTGCTTTATGCACTTTTTGTGCAAATAATATAACGAGCATCACAAAACTGAACTGCAAAATTAATAATGACTATTTTCAAACAAGTTTCCTGAACATGATGTGATGACCCCGCCCCCAAACTCCTGCCATTGTTGGAGCTGTTGCTATATCAGGCTAGTCAAGTTTCTCAAACAAACCGTGTGCAAAAATGTGTGCATTTATACTGTTTGTAAAACAAAATGCTGATAATGATCCAAAGTCAGATCATTCAAAATCCTGTCAGCTCAAGAAGCCATTTATTTTGAAAGCAAGTGTTCCACATATTGATTTTGATTTTGCTGTGATGAAAAACAACCACATCAAAATCAATCTATGAATGGCTTATTATGGCTGTTTCTGCATATAAAACTAGGAAAGGAGAAAGTATTTTAAGATTCATATAATATACAAATCACCATTAAAATTATAACATACCATTAAAAAATGAATAATGTGGAATGTGAATGCATTTAATTATCTATTCCTTTTTTATTGTGAAATTATTTCAGCATTTAAGTAGGACAGTGGTTCATGAGCTCATATATCAGTTTCCTCTTCAGGACGCTCCACACTTACCTGCAATCTCTGCTTTTCTGGAAATTTAAAAGCTTTAATATTTGGGACACGGCGTGACATCACTTTGCGGCAGGCTAAAATATATTCCAGCTTCAATTCGTTATCATACTACATTTTTTATTAATTTTTTTTTTTGCAGAAAGGGTCTGGCCTGTAAAGTAGAACTGTGTTAAATGATTTTTGCTCAGATCCCAGCCAATGTCAATACTATTAGCAGACATTCCAGGAGGTGTTCCAAGGTAATTCGCTGTAAATGAGTATATGCTGGAGATGTGGAACTGGATGGAGGCCTGCGTGTGTTCCTCCTCCACTGGTCGCAGAATTAAAAGTTGTCTGACCTTCTCACAGCTGGAACGCAAGTCATTCCAGCTCCACTCTCTCCACATATTGCCTGATTGTTCACGGTTCTTCCTGTGTGATGAATTTCTGTTTGAGCTCCACACACCTGCAGGAGACTCTCGCCATCCTTGGTATTCCAGGATTGTTGTGTGAGCGAAATATCGCATGCAAAGTGTTTGTGTGAAGAGTCTAATGTTTATAACTAGTCATATTTATGGAGTGTTAGTCGGATTAGCACATGTGGAACTTGTCACAACCAGATCTCAGTGACCTCCAATTACATCTGGTTTTGTATATTGGTTTCAAACACCTAGTTAAAAGCTTATATTCAATTTTGCGAATTCTGCTTTTCAAACTAAAGTGACATTAACAACATGTTTGTGTACAAACTATCATGTCAACAATTAAATCACACTGACATACACTACCATTCAAAAGTCTGGGGTCATTAAGAAAGAAATGTAAGGGTACATTAAACTGATCGAAATAGACAGTAAATACATTTTTAATAATACAAAATATTCATACTTCAAATAAATGCTGTTCTTTTGAACTTTCTATTCATCTGTGAATCCTGAAAAAAATTAATGTAGCATTGTTTTCATGGTTTTCAACTGTTTTCAACATTGATAATAATCAGAAATGTTTGTTGAGCAGCAAATCAGCATATTAGAATGATTTCTGAAGATCATGTGATACTGAAGACTGGAGTAATGATGCTGAAAATACAGCTGCGCATCACAGAAATAAATTACAGTTTAACAGATATTCACATAGTAAACAGTCAATTTAAATTGTAATAATGTTTCATGATATTACTGTTTTTTACTGTCAAAAAATGGAGGCTTGGTGAGCAAAATAGACTTCTTTCAAAAAATATGTTAAAATATGACTGTCTCCAAACATTTGAATGACAGTACACATTCAGACATAAGTGAAATATACAGTATAATGCAATAAAAAATTGAAGTAAAAATTGAACAGGACCGTAATTTTAATTTAAAAAAAAAATCATATCATTCATTAACTACAAATTCGCCAAATCAGTGATTTAATGGCAAAAAACAAATTTATAATGTTAATATTCAATGTTTCAAATAATTTCTGTTCTCATTTTTTATTTTTTTTGGAAATATAGAATTGCTTTGGACAATTCATAGTTAATCAATCATATTTAATGATTCATATAAAGCTAACTCTAACTAAAAAAAGAAAAAAAAACTAAATATTTTACACAAATATGGGAAACGTACAGAACAAGTGTTACAAGAGTGCAGAATTAAAACCATCTGTGTTTCATTTACTGACTGAATGTTTTTTTTTCACTTACCCACGTTTATTTTTTTTAGTGAACATTCAGCTGACAAAAATACACGTTGAGGTTTCCAGCGAGGCACCCGAGAGAGAGAAAGAACAGGGAACTTCCCTTAAGTAACCAATCTGTATCCTGTGATGGCAAAATGGAGTTATTTAGGAGGTAAGCGGGTCACAGCAGTTTGCTGTAATCCTGTTCCTTATGGTACATTTACAATGACCTCCACTGAAATGAACAGATGGACGGCTGCATTCTGTTCCTGAGATGGCAGCAGCAGATGATGCATTATTTACTCCTGCTGTGACACTATATTTATGGACTGCTGACTGGACTGAGGAAAGATGAATTATAAGTGAGGATTAGTGATATTGGTTTACATGGACTCAGACCTGTTGAGGCGTATATATGTCACACAGGTGCCGGATATTATCTCCCAAATCAGCCTGGGTTAGATGGGAGATGGGCAACTTTCAATCTGTGCTTCTCCATTTGTCAGTGAGAAAGATATACCAGGTCTACCATGAATGTATATGTGCCATAACACAGCGCAACACAAGTAGATCACTCCCGTTATAATCGACAGAGATTCAGTCCACAGACAAAGCCAATCAGTTAGACAGAAATACATTTGCTTTATTTACATTTAAAGAGAAAATTAACTTTTTTTCTGTCCACATTTACTCACATTAATTAATCAATAACAAGAAATTCACACATAAATCATGGAAGACAGTTTGTAATTATTGATTGATTGATTGATTTTACAAAAAGCAGGAAATTAGTTGTATTATATACAATCTATATATTTAAATAACTTCCAACTCCAATTATTTATTATTTACATTTGCACTTAAATTTCCTTTATATATTTATATAACTTCCAACACTATTCATTCATTCATTCATTCATGCTTTCTTTCTTTCTTTCTTTCTTTTATTTATTTATGCATTTATTTATTTACATAGATTTATTTAGATTTGCTTGGTACCATTTTACAAATTACAATCAGGAATTAATTATATGAATTATTTCCTAAGTTGTAACGTCAACTATTATTAATTTGTTGAGATTTGCTGTTTGCTTGGTACTGTTTTGCAAAATGTATTTAATTAATCATATCCATTATATACTTAACTTCCAACACATTTATTTATTTATTTGAGCTTTTTTAGCTTGTTTTATGTGGTTATGCGGTTTTATTTATTTGGTACTGCTTTACAAAAATCAGGAATTAATTATATAAATTATATATTTATCATATATAACTTTTACACCAAAACCAGTTCAGTGTTTATGTCCGTAGGCCTACAAGTTTACATAATCTATTGTTTTTAATCACATCTATATACAAAATCCATCCATCCATTCTCTATCCCACTTGTCCTATGTGGACCAACCCCTGCGTCTCAGGCTGAAGGCAGGGAAACACCCTGGATGGATGGCCAGTCTATATGCAATAGGAATATCACATATTATTCCCGTTCAAGGTCAGTTATTTAATTGTTACTGGTTTGATCCTTCCAGCATGACATGCAGCACAGCGTGACATCAGTCACTTCCAGTGTAGCTCACTCCATCCTCCACTCAGAGGTAAGTGAAAGTTTGAGATGGCCGGAATCCAGATACAACGGCGAGTCACCGTGAGACTCCCACCTCTCTCTGTGAGAGAATTTGGCAGCGCTGCACACATCACCCACCTCTATAAACAAACCAGAGACTCCAGCTTCACCTTGACTGCCAGATCTCACCCGCCCCCGCCCCGTTTCCAAAAGATAACATTTATATAAGTGACGAGTCCACATTTACATTGAATGAATCTCTGTATGAGAGGGAGATTAGATTATATCTGCGATGGAGAGATACTCTGTTGGAGAGCTTGTTATAAAACCCAGGAGTGAGATGATTTGCATGCCACTTGTGAAGCCAGTGACAAGCCTTTGAAGAGTGATATGGATGGGCTATTAAATATGAATCATTTGGAGTTCTCACAGAGAACTGCAGATGAAAGATCTGTGTCAGTGTGATCTACTCATTTAAACTCTCTCTGATGATATTGATTTGACATTTCTGTGTTACACATCAAATCCCCTCAGATTTATAGCGCAGGAAATTGCTGGACGATGTAGGGGAATTTCAGTTACATGAAACAGCATAAATGTGTGTTTGCTTTGCAGTATTATGCACTGTGCCGATGTAAAGCTACACTCGTTTTCCAGTGTTCATTTTGAACAGGCTCTGACAGAGACAGCTATCATGTGAGCCATGGGGAGTCTTGATGGGGGTCCTGAAGTTATGTAAGGAGTTTGAGTTTATTTTTATAGTGTTGATTTACAGCACGCTTTAATTAATTTCTTCAGTGAGATGGATATTGTTTATTTTCTTTAACAGCTGCAATCAGAGGAGGTAATTTTATAACTTTAGACCCATTCATAAACCTCTGGGCTAAGGGGATGGGGGGTCCTTCACTCCCAATCATTTGGACAGATTCTAAATCACAGAAAATAATTAGATGAAAATTATGCGTCCTTTCATTTGAGAAGCACCCATAGGCTGTGTCCCAATTCAGGGGCTGCATCCTTCGAAGGAGACGGAATACAAAGGTCATGCCTTCGAAAGTCAATCCCAGCATTATTAAATGGAAACTACAGAGGATTTTTCTTATCGCCTAGCAACTGTACACTGTAAAACATTACTGTGAATTTAACGGTAAAAGACTGTAAAATGCTACAGTAAAAACCTGTTAAATGGTTAACGGTTAATTCCCCTACTATATTCGGTGAAAAACTCTATTAGACATTACATGTAATTTTACGGTAGTACACCGTTTTTGGAAGTAAAAAAGACCTATAATTTACAGTGAATAACCGTAAATTGACATTCCCAGAATTTCAAATTTGATGTTTTTTTTGTTGAAATAACTATGTTTCTTAGTTTTTTTCTTATCAGTTTTGTATATTAGGGTTGTCTGTTACACCTAATGTTGTTAAATGGATGTTTATTGCATTATTTCAGTTTCATGTGTGTCACCATGATGGTGTTTAGTGTTTGTGTGAATGACACTGTGCACCTTCTATATATGTTATTATTTAAAAAGCTGCTTGTGATGGGCTTTGGATCATCATGTGACCTTCTCATCACCACCTGCATTTGGTGGTTATCAGTGTATTACAAAGCTACAAAACAGATTTCAGGTCTTCAATAGGTTGGTATATTAACATTATGTCAGTTAATTAAATTACGGTATTTAACTGTAAATTTAAGTTAAATTTACTTCAATTTACATATTTTTTATGGTAAAATTCCGGCAACCACAGCTGCCGGTTTTTTACCTTATTTGTACTTTTTTTTTTACAGTTTATCAGCTGCCGTTGACGAATAGCAGTAATGTTTGTACTGGACTTTTTTTTTTGTTAGTTATGTTTCAAGTTATGTTTGAAAACAAAACAGGGTTCACAACCTGTCTAAATACAGTACATAATAAAAAGTATAACTGTCTATAACTGTCTCTGTAAACTTTGGGATAGTCTGGGATAGTCAAATTGTTGTATTCTTCATGGCCTGGGAAACAATTTCGAGGCTGCCTTTGAAATGGGACAGTCTTCCTCACACCGCTGTGACATATTTAGTGTTTTCATGCAGCTGTCAGAGGATACAGCATCTGAATTGAGACACTGTTATTAATGCATTATGTATTATCTATAATTCAATTCTGCAATATATATATATATATATATATATATATATATGTGTACCCAGTATTTGAGTGTATTGTATATTTTTAGTTTCATATTGTCAGCTTAGCAACATGTTAAACTAATTTGTAAGACTGTGCATTAGGAACACTATACAGTGGGCATATTTGCAACCAAGGCTCATGTACTTGTGGTGTAATTTCTGCATGATTTTACGCACAAAATGAAATATGCAATGAGTGGCACTTAATGAGTGTTCAATTTTATCTGAAACGGATGAAAGTGAATCTGGCAATGTTTTATTATGCTGGTTGCTGTACATATCGCGGCTTTTTGGAAATAAATAATGCCTGGTGAGTGCTGCTAAAAGGTTAATGCTCTATCATGGTTTAAAATAATGTAGCACCTACACTAAACCCGACCTTAAACCTAATTGATAGTGTAAACAAAAGCAAAAGTGAGATAAAAACAAAGTTGCTGAAACAACCATGCCATTTTAGCTGGTTTCTACAAGTCTTTAAGCTCTTTTATCATGACTTGTCATGGGATTCGTACCCGAGCACTTCACATAACATGTGCAATGCTTGTACTGGGTGCGTATACCGAGCAAGTTTACTAAATCAGACAACCCAATCATATGGAGCTGCTTATGTATTAGTTTACAGATCATGCACTATGGTAAAAGTGTTTTGAGCTCAATATTGTGCAAGGAGTCACACTTTGCATGAGGAATACTATAAGCCTATTTGCGTGGCACATATTGTTGCTTATTGTTAGGAAGCTGCCTATTGCATGCAGGCAGTAAACCAGCTTGCTATGTTTTCAGCCAGAGCTAAAGAGAGTTGATAATGTGCATACAGAGAGGCACTCACTGAGTGATTACAACGGCCCTGAGAGCATGTTTTAATGAATGCTCACATAACCCCCACTCATATGAGGAAACAGTAGATAAAACGAGACTGAGAGAAGTACTTTAAATACTAAATAATGAGTTTGTACCTTGAGAAACACTGACACCCCACCCCCATCCCACATCCTCCACCATCCTTATGTCATATCATTAATTTTCAGCAAAACCTGAGAGAATGCAGACGTCTTTTTCTCACCTCTCAATTGTTTGAGATAATGTCACACCAGGGCTACAGTTAAGTGCCAGGTTTGTGCGCTGATTAAATGCATTGAGAAAATGAATCGATGTTTGCATTTCTTACTGTTAAGTAGTTGAGGACTTTATTATTATTGTAGGTTTTCCAAAAGACTTTGCAAATGGAGGGCTAGAGTAAAAGGTCTATTGTGGTCTTTTAAGTTATACTGAAATGACAAAGACTTCATGTTGAGAGACTTTTCCTCTCTACTATATTTTACTACAAATATGTTTTTCCCCTCCACTAAAGTCATGGCTTTGTGAAATGCTTCATATCTGCTAATCAACCAAGGGCAAAGTGCACAAACTGAATATCACGGCTTCATTTACACATTTAAAAAGACGCTTTTATACAAAGCAACTTATATTGCATTCAAGCTATTGTAGAAATCTTATCAGCGCATTCCCTGGGAATTGAAGGCATGACCTTGGGAATATTATAACTTCATATGACATGCACATGAATGAGTAAATTAAGTTGTATAGTGGGACACTCTGAATTTATGTCTTGTTTTCTTTAGAATTATTAAGATATATTTACTTGAGAAGCATAATGACGAGACATTAAGCTTTGTTTTCTGACAAATGAATCAAAATCAAGTGAGGTTTTGTTTACAATTTTAAAAAAGGGCAAGAAAAATAATCTGGTTTTCAACATTATTCATACCCTTGGTAAATATGATCAAAGAAGGCTGTGAAAATAAATCAGCATTGTTTATCCACTTGATCTTTCATTCAAAAATGTAAAAAAAAATCTAACATTTAAAGTGTAAAAAAAAAAAAAGTGAAAGTGGGGGAAAATCACATTATGAAATAAATATTTTTCTCTAATACAGTAAGAGGACGTGTCTATATCGTCCTAACGCACGGTGAGGAGGAGAGTTTGAGTGGATCACAGCTGGAGAACTGCAGAAAGTAGTTGAGTTGGGGTCAGAAAGCCAAAAAAAAAAACAATGTTGTTTGGGAGAGTTTCAAGAAAAGAAATAGAAAAGAAAACGCTCTCATCCAAAAGCGAACTCTACCATATTTATTTGCTAGACACGACTGGAACTTTAAATGAGACTGGGTTCAATGGTCAGATGAAACTAACAAAAATGTGCTTTTTAGCAGCAAACACTCAAGATGGATTTGGTGCACACAGGGATAAAAAAGTACCCCATGTGTACAATGAAATATACTGCTGGATCTTTAATGTTGTGGGCCTATTTTTCTGCCGGAGATCCTGGATTTCTTGTTCAGATAGATGGCTTAATGGATTCTATAAAATACCAATGGATACAAAAATAAAAACTGACTGTCCATGCTAGAAATCGTATAATGGGCCATGGTTGGCTCTCGATCCCAACAGGACAATGATCCACAAACAAACATCAAAATCAAAACAAAAATGGGTCACTGAGAACAAAAGCAAGCTTCTGCCCTGGCCAACCCAGTTCCCTGAGCTGAAGCCTATAGAAAATGAGTGAGGTGAACTGAAGAGGAGAAGCATCAACATGCAGCTGGAAATCTGAAGGGTCTGGAGAGATTCTGGATGAAGGAATGGTCTCTGATCACCTGTCAGATGTTCTCTAAATTCTGCAGGCATTATAGGTGAAGATTCAGAGCTGTTCTCTTGGCAAAAGGAGGTTGCAAAAAGTATTGGATAAAAGGGTATGATTAATTGTGACCAATGTGTATTAGAGAGAAACATTTATTTCATAATGAGATTCTCTTCCATTTTAAATTCTTATTCTCCAATGAAAGGTTAGATTTTAGTACATTTTTAAAATAAAATATCTAAAGGATTGATGATACATATTAATTTTCACAGCCTTCTTTGATCATATTTACCAAGGGTATGAATAATTTTGAGCACAACTGTATATCCATTGAAATTAAATTTGAAAGCCAGCATGTTTAACATTTCATAGACTTAAACTGCAAATGATCATGCTCCTGTTTTTCGTTATCATTTATTAACAACGATTAAAGAAAACGATCAATAGTTGAGCTTTTAAGTTAAATAAAGACATTAAATAATTTAATAATTCCAATAAAAATGAACAATAATGTCACATTTAGCTTAGTTTTTGAGCAAATTTTAAGATACATTTTTGTTGTTTCACATTTTATTAGTGATTTAACATGTTATTAAAACATAAGCAGTGTTGCGTTTTCGTTTCTCTAACTCCCATTTAAGCAAATGTCAAGCTGTACTCATATAACTGGAAACGGCTGCCCGGAGGGCGTTGACTTGCTTTATAAAGGTGTGGGGCGTTCAGAGCAAACACAAATACAAAGTGGATGTTCAGTTTCAACAGCTCAGGTGAAAAGAACATTGCAGCCTGAGTCATTGTGTTATAAGTGTGTGCCTCACCTTACTCAGGTAATGAAGATGTTGACAGATCTCATTGGGCTCTGTTGACTTAGAGCAAAGTGTTTGAAACAGCTACTTGGAGCACTTTGTCCGCTGACAAAGAGAAACGTGAGACTCTATTCCTTACACACACACACACACGTTCAGCCTTACTGAAGACTGTGAATGTGGACAAATGGCTTTATTTTACAGACAGTGTATGAGCTAAAGCTAATATAACTGTAGCCTATCGTAATCTCCTGCATCGCTGGAGCACCTGGCTCATTTTCCATAATCAGCAGCTTAAGTTTTCTAACTCTTTTGGTGCTGATAACGAACACTGTTCTGATATCAGCGCATGTCTGGCTGCGCTCCATCGCAGGGGCCTGTTGAGAGCTCTGTCAGCAGCTAGCTTGTCTCTGTGTACACAACATGTCACAGAAGACGTTAAAGGAATAGTTCACATGGATAGCTCAATCAAACAGTATTTGTGACCTAATTTTATTTACTACAAAACTATAATTTGCTCGTCCCTCCTTTTCTTTAAAAATAGCCAAAATTTGGATTAGTGAGGGACTTACAATCAGTGATGAGATACTATTATAGTATTATTTTTTATTAATATTTTACATACATATTTTACATACATATAATTGAAGGTAATAAAAAAAAAAACATATAATGTAAGGAAATAAAGAAAAAAAAAACACCAATAATAAAGACAATAGACAATAAATAAAAAATAACAATATGGTAATAAAATATAGACGAAATTAAAATATATCAATAGACAGAATTATGATTATATAATCTATTATTATAGATTTATTTTTTTTGATGAGTTATTTACAGATGTACAGTCCTGAGATGTGTTATGTATTGTTTAGGTGGAATATGGCCTGTAACATATATATATATATATATATATATATATCATTGTCAACAAAAATCTGAAGTACCTAAGTACCCTAAGTATATTTGTAAAACAATAAGCTTTACATTTCTGTGATTTTAAATTCTCAAAAAATTAGCCCCATTCACTTCCATTGTCAGTCCCTCACCGTAACATTGATTTCGGCATTAAAAAAACAAAAAAAAAAAACAAGGACAAATTCTATTTTTGTGGTAGTTGGTAATCAACATTATGAAAGTTCTACAGATTTTGAACAATATTAGTGTGAGTAAATGATCCGACTTGCATTTTTGGGTGGCCTTTTCTTTTAAGTTATTAAAATAAATAGCCTTTCTTTTGTTCACTTTAGAGTGATTTAGGACAATGTTTATTTATCTATTTATTTATTTATTTATTTTAACCGCATTTCAAGTCATTCAAGTATAACTTTAAGTCATTATTTCTCTGTTGTGATTAGAGGACAGTAGCAGTCACTCACCCTAATTTGCTTTATAGTTTGTTACACATCACCCTAATTATAGTATATTACATATCAGACTAAGTTTAATAGTATCTTAAAGTCATGTTAAATGTTTTCATGAGCCTCATATAAATCTATGCCTTTTTATAATTGCATAATTAGAGGAAACTTTTGTATAACCCAGATAAACAATTTGGATATTAATTAATAGGATGTTACCCTGTGACTTCATGCTGAAAATGAAAATCTCTCAGCTGAGAAATGTCTTTTGTGGCAGAGTCACATAAACGCTGTTTTGATGGGCTCACCAGCTCCTCTCCAATAATAAGATCCCGTCTGCAGGTGCCGTATGCATGAGAGCTCACGTTTGGATTATATCAGGTGCACATCGGCTCTTTTTTCATTCATTTAACTAATAAGCTAGATGATTTTCCCACAAGACTGCTTTTTAAACAAGTATCAGGCCTTGAGCAGTCACTATGTGCATGCATATCACAGTTTGTGTGCATTGTGAAACAGTCACTAGAGTGTTAAAGCCTCGTTTTAACAAGAACAAAGAGTGCTTCACCTTTTATTTTAGCAGGTTGCTTGTTTACCGGTTTATTCTTCACTTAATTTGTCGTCTGGGTATGTAAATGTGTCTGAGAGCCGTGCACTCAATGCAGACTAAAAACAATACTATCGCCTGTTTATCATTCGATTCCCTGCGTCATTAACATCATGACCTGTGAATAATCCTCGTTTCCATGACAACTGCTGCCTCTCCGACAGAAAACAATAATCAAGTTCGTCACTGTGATTAAGAAAAAGAAGTTAATAAAATTTGAAAAATCAACCCGGGTTAAGCACTTTCTCATGTGTGGAGCTTTTATGTCTTGTTTCTAAAGATACACACATTCTTGGAAGCAGGAACAAAGAGCAGAAATAGCTCAGTTTCGGCTTCCTTCTTGCGAGTGAAATGTGTTTTCTAATCATACGGCAGCAGTCTCGGTTCCTGACATACGCTTCTTTCATCCGTTCACTTCTGTAATCTCTGGTTCGCTTATGATTTCACTGTTGTGATACTCTTTTCCTCTTTTTTTTCCTCATTGACTTAAAGCTTGCATAATTTGTGGCTGTGATAAATTACAGCGCGACTGTCCTCAAGGGGCCCGAGGAAAAGTCTTACTTAAAAACGACAGATTTGTGCTGTCTTTAATGAGCTTTCCGTCAGAGTCAACAGGCATTGAGGGAATTTTCTACCTTCTGTTTGGTCTCCGTAAAATACTCTATAATTGCAGTAAAGTGCCATTGTATGTAGATTGAGACATCATATCTAATTAAAGCTAAAAACAGACAGTCGTTCGTTTTCCGGACTGAAACAGATGCTTTTCAAAGTGCTGAGGAATCAGTATGTAATAAAGAGTTGTGTTTTAAAGTAATACTGTAATAATACAGTGTGTTTGATGACAAACAATGTCATATTTCTTAATTGTTTACTATGATCATTACTGAGGGGATTTCATTACAGAATAAAATATTATAAATGTGCAAATGAATTAAATATTATATAATATTATATTATAAATATCTTTATTAATATATATTATTAATGATAGAAAATGGTATCTATATCAATAAATAATATTATTGATAGACAGACAGACAGACAGACAGACAGACAGACAGACAGACAGATAGATAGATAGATAGATAGATGGACGGACGGACGGACGGACGGACGGACGGACGGACGGACGGACAGACAGACAGACAGACAGATAGATAGATAGATAGATAGAACAGTTTGGTAGGTAGGTAGGTAGGTAGGTAGGTAGATGGACGGACAGACGGACAGACAGACAGACAGGCAGGCAGATAGATAGATAGATAGACAGACACCCAGACAGGCAGGCAGCTAGATAGATAGATAGATAGATAGATAGATAGATAGATAGATAGATAGATAGATAGATAGATAGATAGATAGATAGATAGATAGATAGATAGATAGATAGATAGATAGATAGACAGACAGACAGACAGACAGACGGGTGGATGGATGGACGGACGGACAGACAGACAGGTAGATTGATAGATGGATAGATGGACAGACAGACAGACAGGCAGGCAGATAGATAGATAGACAGACACCCAGACAGGCAGGCAGATAGATAGATAGACAGACAGACAGACAGACAGACAGACAGACAGACAGACAGACAGACAGACAGACAGACAGACAGACAGACAGACAGACAGACAGACAGACAGACAGACAGACAGACAGATAGACAGACAGACAGGTGGATGGATGGATGGACGGACGGACGGACAGACAGACAGGTAGATAGATGGATAGATAGACAGACACCCAGACAGGCAGGCAGATAGATAGATAGATAGATAGATAGATAGATAGATAGATAGATAGATAGATAGATAGATAGGCAGGCAGGCAGGCAGGCAGACAGACAGACAGACAGACAGATAGATTTAAAAAGCGACATATCAATCTAGTTACACTACAAATTCCTGAAAATTATACAGACCAACTGTTATGCTTTCATTTACTGGTCAAAGTCTATTTAACTGTAGAATGATCATTTTGGACCTTGAGTACTCTCCATGAATATAACTACAAATGAATTTGCGATGAAAGTGACTCAGATTCTTTGATTTCCACCAGCTCTCTTGAACTCAAGAACTCCTGCTGCAAAACAAAGCTATCAATGCGCAAACTACTCAGCCTTTGCCTCCTCTCACATTCTTTTGAAGAAGAATCATCAACTAATTTTTCCCCACAGTTAAATATTGTGTACTTCGGGCAATCGTCTAGGATTGTGATTGTGTTAGCAGCGTCGGTTGTACAATACCGCAGAGAAGGGGCAGACAAAAGCCTTTTTAATTATGAGCGCTCTCTCAGGCACTGTCAGGCAGTCGAATAAAAGTCAGAGGACGAACTAACCCACAGTCTTAATGTAATAGATTATGTAACGTCCCCTTGTTTCTCAGTTCTTTCCTCACTCTTTCTCTGTTGATGAGATCTGTTGACATTTCACTCCCCAGCCTCTTAACTATTGACCTGCTAATTCCATGAAATCATACTTTGAAGTGCTGGGAGAAGAGTTTCTCATCGCTCAAAACCCTCAGAGAGGCGCTTTAATGCAGCTCTCACAGGCTCTGACATAAGAGAGAGCTAAAAGTGCAAGCAAATCTGTTTCTTGCTCAGTACAGAGGACTAATGCTGCTTAAAAATCTCACTGTATCTTGATTCAGTCTAGATGTGGCAGCCAAGCAACTACCATCGAGATGAATTTGAATGCTGACAGATAACTTGCAAAAATTTTACTGGCCACCATAGATCTCTAAACTGTCTTTGGCCAAGTCAGAAATACAATTTTCAATAGCCTGTTATCCCACAATGATTAGATACATAATAAAAATTAAGTAATAATAATAATAATAAGCGGTGAAATAATATTAGTGAAACTCGCTGCCAAAATGTTATCATGTGCCTCTCAACAGTACACCCAGGGCCCACGGTTCATTGGCCCATGTTAAAAGAGCCCACCTCAGTGTGTCTGTGATATTGTGGTGCAAAGATATGGCTGGTGCACATTTCTATATGGTTGCTAGGGTGTTCTGGCTGGTTGTTAGGGAGTGGCTAGGAAGTTTCTAGTGTGTTACTGAATGGCCTGAGTTTAAAGACCCACTTCTAAGTCTATGACATTCTGATCTGAAGACATGTCCCCTCTGATCTCCTTTTTTGAAGGTAAGTCTGGGATTCTTCAGATGCCTGATTGCTTTCTTCAATAAGCCACATCATTTGAGCTAAAATGATATGATTTATATATATATAAATAACAGCAGCAGCAACAACAACAATATTAATATTAATAATAATAATAATAATAATAATAATAATATATAGACACTGCATAGTACATCAATATTCTATGAACACAAGTTCATAAGTTCATAATCATATACCACTCTAAATAGTACCAGTCTGAGAAGAACACATAAAAGATTTTGCCTTGCCATTCTTGAACTGTAATGTTGACCTTCTCCCATTACTAAAGTATTGTATGTTTTGTCTGAACATAGTCATTAAAGAATTATGCATCATTACACTGTAGTGTATTGTGCTGGACGCTTCAGGCATGGGAGTGTCTTGAGCAGGTGTGAACCTTTACAATGAGAACTGAAGGTTTGAAGAAGACTGACTCATATCAGTGCTAAGAGCGGCTGAGTCCAAGCATTGCTCTAATCGTCATTTCTTCTCAAGCATGTTACAACAGACTGTTGCCAGGAACTAATGATATTACCTCTGAGTACAGCTTCATCTAGGAGAGCCAACAAAGACAAAAGACAAAAAGAAACAAAATCCCTGGCAGAATATTCTCTCTAATACACTCTGAGCCTTCACATGCTTTTTTTATTGAAATTGATCGCTTTGCATTAAAAGGTAAAATATTCCTGATCACGTCCTACATACCTAAAGCTCACAGAAAATATCTCTTTGAAACTAAAACATAATTCATTATGATTTTAAGTAACATCCATACACAGCGGACACATTTAATATATGTTCAGAATCCATAACTTTGTGTAATATAGCTGACTCATTCTATTGATGAAAGAAGAGCAGGTCTTTTAGTTGGAAGCGAGATATTCTACAGAGCAAGTAGTATTCTACCAGGCCTTCTGGATCACCTGTACTTACAGAAGATCATGTGATCTTGAGAAGCCAGACGCCTGACTATACAAATGGCTTTAACATGCCTTTCATATCTGGATTGTAATCCAATGCTCCTCCAATGCGATCGGATAGAGATTGGATGCATTTACACCTGGCTCTCAATGTATTCAAGTGCTGTCCTCTTGTGATCTGATCACTGAAATTACATGTTAATGCATGTGTACAGGAGGCCTGAGTGTTCTCTTATGCCCATGCTGTCTGATAGATGCATGTGGACGGTTGCATGAGCAACGGAAAGTGCAACGGAAAGATGAATGACTTCATCACACTTTCTAAGCTATTAAATGCTCTTTCTGTTCTTGGTTTTTGCTCAGAGAGCTCTCAGAAGCTACTTTTGATATTCACAACTGACAGTTGTTTCACATAAATCATTTTGATCAATCTTTGACAGTGTCAGAACATTTTTACCAAATAGCAAGAACAGCATAAAAGGCCGACTTGAATATGCTTAAATTCATTGGTGGAGTTCTAGAAGAATGGAGTGATGTGACCCAACTGGAAATTTTAGGACCCATGGATCAACAGTATGTCTGCATGATCCAACATAGGCAAGGCTTAAAAGCAGATAAACACCATTCCCATGGTCAAACATTGAAGTGGACTAGTCTTGTTAGGGGGTGTTTTACTGTTGCAGGAAGTGTAAATCTTGACTATATGAAGTAAATCATGGTTTCTTTAAAGTATCAGGCCATTTTGGTAAAGATTTGGTGCAGAGACTGAAGCTTGGTGATCAACAGCCGTCCCAAAGTATACATCCAAATGTACTGAAGCTTATTCAGGGAGCGGTCGTAGAATGTTCTTGAGTGGCCTGTTCAAACTTCAAATTTGAATCTCATTAAAATATTTGGTGGAATTTGAACAAAGCATGGTAACGTGAAAACTAAAGATTATCAGTGATCTGGAAGCTTTTTCAAGCGATGAATGATCCAAGACTGCAGTAGAGAGGTGACAGAAGCTTCTAAGCACTTAGAAGTAGCGTTTAGTGGAGGTTATACAGAATAAAATATTCTGCACCAAATTTGACTTTTCGGGGTTGAATAGTTTTGCACAAGAATGTTTAGAGCCAATTTGATATTTATTTATTTATTTTTTTTATCAATTTTACATTCTCAGAATCACTCAAATGGCCGCTAATAAACTCTCTATAATAGTTTATTGATGTCTTTGTTAAATTGTTTTCATGAAATTGATATTTTTTTTTTTAATCAATTTTACATTCTCAGAATCACTCAAATGGCCGCTAATAAACTCTCTATAATAGTTTATTGATGTCTTTGTTAAATTGTTTTCATGAAATTGTGTTCGCTGCAGCAAAAAGTCTTGCAGGTCAAAGGGATTGAATAATTTTGATCACAGCTGTATATGTAAAAAATCATTAGAGTCAGTTTGCCACGCCTAGTTGTGATGTAAGGAATTTTTCGAAGGCCCTCAGCAGAAACTCTACTCTAGCCTTTGTTCACGTTTTTCCAGGGTAAGAAAACTAGAAAACTGGTTTAACATATGAAGTAAGATGGAGCCAAAATATTAGCAATGGAAATCTGTCTCCAAATCCTTGAAATAGCATCTGATAGCACATATGAGAAGCTATTCACCTCTATAAACTGAGACCAAAAATGCCTTAAAGCAAACTCTGCAATGAGAAAAGCACAATATGCATTGCAGGACTTATCATCAGCACTGGCCCTTCAGTGTGACTCATGTCATGATGTATCAGGAGAACATATTCCTCATGCACGAGTATATTTATACCCTGTTAATCAGACAGGAGATGATCTTATGTGCACTTTGGTGATCCGACAGAGCAAAAATGTATAAAACTGCATGCTAACACAATGGCAGGAACATAAGGAACTTTAAAATGAATGGAGATAACGGGTTTGTTGTGCAACTGGCAATTAATTGTCAGGTGTGGATAGCGGGTAGCTGAATACCAGCAGGATAAATCATTGGCCTGGAGGCGGATAAGTACTAAAATAGAATTTCAAATTCCATAGAATTCCAACCCATTTATGTTTTTATCAGTAAAGCGATAAAGAATTTAAAAGGTGCACCTTTAAAGCAGTCATTCACCTTGCAGCGCTTGCGCTTAGGAGTGTGTGATAAAAAGCTTATTGAGTAATTCATACTAATGCACCGAGGCCTCACTCATCACAATGGCCATATTGAGGATGTGTAAATTCAATTTATAAAGCGCAATCCTGTTTCAAAGAAAGCTGCAGCCACCCATTGGGCTAAATCCACATTCACACACATGCACACACTATTGTGAATAAATCATCCTGGGCATTGCGGATGGAGGACGGCACGCTTCCTTTCATTATGTGGCCACCCCAAGTGACACCATGCCACCTCAATCTTTTATTTTTTCACTCTAATCTCTCCACCTCCTCTCTGGCCCGACTCAGATACGTAACGGGTCCTCAGGAGAGACTGTCAGCCTGCCTGAGCAAACAGCATCTCACTCAGAGAAGCCCACCACCTGTTTTTCCCTTAAAAAAAATCCATGCAGGAGGAGTGGAGGACGGATACTGCAGAGTGCTACAGGGAAGATCTCACCTCTCATGTATCCCAGGATCGGACTGAAACGGCATGCACCAGGGCCTCGATGCTTCCCAAACTCTGAAGAAAATACATTTTTGGATGCGAGTGTCAGAATTCCATTACTTATTTGCAGAGCAGCTGGTGTTCTGTGGAAGATCCAAAAATGAAGGGGTTTGGATTTGATGAAAAATTCTGCTTAATTTAATTAATTTCATAGATTTTGTGATAAAGACTTTCCCAACCATGCAAATAAAGTACAAATTAAGAGAAACATAATATGCTATTTTTTTTTAATTTATTTATTCATTCATTTAATTAATTCATAATTAAATAAATAGTTTGTTAGTTAGTTAGTTCGTTAGTTTGTTCGTTCGTTCGTTCGTTTTAATTTATATATATATATATATATAATACATTCATATGAATGAATGAATAAATAAATAAATACATGCATACATAAATACATAACAAAGAGTTTTTTTTATTATTATTTGAATATGTTTTAAAATATAATTTATTCCTGTGATGTCAAAGCTGAATTTTCAGCATCATTAAATATAAAATATTAAACCATCTGTCTGTGTGTCAGTGGCATTTTGGGGAGGAATTGAAAACCCAGTGATTCAAATAAAATCTGGTCTGATGCTTGTCAGTACAGCACCAGCTCCCAACACTGGTGATTTGGCTGGCAGCTGAATGAAACGAGGGCGTTCAGGAGCACTAAGTAATTGCAGAGGAGGGGGGCATTGACTAGGATAATAGGGCAAAAATAATGCCCCCCAGCCCCTAAAGCTATCAGTCGCCCGTGGTAGGCCTCATTGAGCGGGCCCAGCGTGCGGGGGCGAATATTTCAAGGGCTGATCGGTAAAGGCCTTCGATTAGTAGCGCCTCTTTAATATCAATTATCGGTTGATATTGGTCAGGGGTCAAAGCATGATGAAAGACCCACCAGGGTCACCATAAAACACAATGAGGAGTAATATTTCTCATTTTTAACCCACTTATCAAGGGTTCCCCACCCGTCATCTAATCGATTGCCTAACCAGCGCCGCCCATCCCCGACAAACAAACAGTCACACGTTTCTCCTTTTACGGCTCAGTGCTCGCTGAAGCGTAGCCTCCTCTCCTCCTGCCTCTGTCAGCACACTTTCAACCTGTCTGCACATGTGAGTGACATTAAATGGGTCTCGCGCGGTGGCTTTGGAGATGCCAGCCGGACCGTAGACAGTCATTTCCATTCCCTGTAGTTTTCCTCATCTTCTCACCTCACGGTAATTTACCTCATTTGCATTTTGCCACAACCAAACATCCCAATCGTCTCGCCGAATGACACGCTCGCCGCGCGTTCGCTTCTACTCCGCAGCCGTGTCCTGTCTAACAAGAATATATAGTTCCATTAAGCCCTAGCTGATGAAAATTATTATTTAATCATATTATTAAGCCGCTTTAATTGAAACGGTGTGATAAATGGTTGAGAGGGCCCTGCGAGCGGAGAGGGTTAATTGGGAGCTCGTGTGGCGTGGTTCACCTTGACTGCTTTCTGTCGGATGAAGACGATCAGGTGCCAAGCTCTAACCCTAACCTAAAACCCTCAAATACTCTTGTCCAGCACATCCTTAAAGAGATACTGGATATTCAAACAAGAAGCCCTGTGTATTTCAGCAGATTTTAAAAGTTCATCATCAGAGTTATTTATTTTATTTTATTTTTCCTTCAGGCGATTCATGAAAAGGGTTCATTATGAGTCACAGTGCAAAGAACATGAGGCAGATTTTAAAGATTTCCAGGAGCATTGAACAGCCTTTGTCAAAAGCATTTGATGCATGTGTCCAAAGTTTAGGGTGGTTGCCGGGGCATTGCTTTGTGGTTGCTTAGTTGTTCTAAGTTGTTGTTATGGTGGTTGCAAACCCTTTATGATATTCTAGTAACTAGATATGATTCGGATTCCTCTTTTAGTGTAAGTTTACAGGATTATACATATACATATACATATACATATACATATACATATACATATAAAGAGACCACTTGAAAATTCTCAGTTTCTTGGGATTTACTGGATTTACCAGGTATGGGTTTGAGTAATATTAATATTTGTTTTATTCTATAAAGGTCTGATAACATGATAAAATTTCTTCCATATATATATATATATATATATATATAGTCATTTATTGTCATTGTCATTTAGATTTTTTTTTTTTTTTTGCAGAAAATGTCAAATGGTCAAAAAAACAAATGTTTTCATTTGCTGTGATTGAAAATTAGGGTTATTCCACCAAATATTGATTTCTGGACTCTTCTGAAGTTAAAACATTGGTATTGTGTTGTCTAAAAATAAATGTAAACATGTCTGAAAACATGGCAACTTTTCAAACTTTTTTGTTATTTTGACCAATAGTCATTTCATTCTCTAAATGACAACATTTTCTTTAAAATTTGAAAGAAATGTTATCATGTTATCAGACCTTTATAGAATAAAACAAATATTAACATTTTACTCAAACCCATACCTGGTAAATCCAGTAAATCCCGAGAAACTGAGATTTTTTAAGTGGTCTCTTATGTATATGCATAGTAGTTTACATAATAAAACAAAAATTTAATTTTACTCACTATAAATCATAAATCCAGAGAATCTGAGAATTTTCAAACGGTCTCTTTTTTTTTTTTTCCATAGCTATATATATATAAGGGGTATATATATAATATGTATATAAATCAGTCGGTTCCAATGTTGACTGGTTCCCAAACGTTCATCAAAATATCTTCTTTTGTGTTCATCTGAAATCATACAGGTTTTGAATGACATGAGGGTGAGTAAATGATGACAATTTTTATTTTTTGACAAAATATCCTTTTAAGTATAAGTCATAGTAGTAGTTATGCACCCTAGCGGGCACCAGTAATGAACAAACGAACGAAAGTCAGATTACTAACAAATAGCCGTGAAGCACATTTATATTGGCTTCATGGTTTTATGTAAAAAGGAAGTGATTGAGGTAATGGCCGTTCATACAATACATCAGGCTTGACATAACTAGTGGTCTTCTTTCTTCTCCTGCTTCCTGATTGGCTCCTGTAGCAATCTATTGATCCAATGGGAACTACTTATCATAATTCTCTGGATGGATTTCCAACTGAAACTTCCATTAAAGGGGAAATGCAAAACATGTCCGCTTCAGTGTTTGTGTCAGTGTAGTTGATGTGATGCCCTTCGCAGCCCAACACAAATAATTTGTATTGTAGGAAAGTGGAAAAATAAAGAAACCATCTTGGGGCACTTTGAAACTGATTAGGAGTAGCGCTTGAGGACGAGATTAGACTTTTGTGTTGCGAGATAAATCTTTGTGTTGATAAGTATTTCTTCTCTTTTTTTTCTTTTTTTCCACCCTTGTTTTCTAGGTGATGTTGAATTAGCATTAGAGGCACAGACAGGCTTCCCGTCCTCTTTGTTGTCTGCCATTCCTCTTTGACTCTCATCGCCCGTGTGGATATCCCATTGTGTGATTCTGTCTTTAATGATAAGTCACATTAAATAAGGATAAGCACTTTTCAAGTGAATGACTAAGCCAGGGTCATCCTCCCCAAACAGGAACCACCTTTGCTCCTGTAGAGCTTAATGAATACACTAATCCTGATAACTATCAGAAACGGGAGGCCAAGAAACGTCTTTTTTGGTGTTATCAAGGGGTTGGATGAAAGAAATAGCGAGTGACCGGGAAGAACTGAAGAGAACCTTTCATGAATAATGAAATGAGAGGAGGAGAGGGGGCAATCTTTCATTCACCGTTCCTTATTACACAGATAAAGTGCCTTTTGAGGTGCATTCTAATGCACCAATCTAATGCAAAACAAGAATGGAGTAAGAGGGATAATCGCCAGCTCTTCTTTTCATTTTCCGGTGGAAGGACAAGCACTGAGTCCCTTTGTTCTCTGGAATGGCGGGATGCGGTTAAAGAAAACTGTCTCTAATTTTAAGGATATGTTTAATAGACTGTGGGGGATAGCTGTCATGTCAGGAGAGCATCCCTGCATGCAGTTTAGCAGCGGGGAAGTCACTGTATTGTGCTTGTTCTACACAGCAAGGAATCTCATGTGTTGAAGTTGGCATCGTTAGACACGGAGCCGAGGGCGGGTGGTTCAGGTTACGTGTTTGGAATCAGCCTTCTGACTATGAATAGAACAATGACTGGAGAGAGAGAGAGACATGAGCAAGGGAGGATCGTTTGGTTTTATGTGCACATATGTGGTGTAACGGTTTTTGGGTGTATTTTATGCTTATGGAAGCACAAAAGTGGACCATGGAAATGGTTCACACCAAGAACGAGAACTAAACAAATAACTATATCATCGTCCACACCAACGGAGTGTTTTGACACAGTTTTGGCGTCTGCCGCTTTAAATCCTCAAGCTCTTTAAAGTCAAGTGCATTCTGATTGCTTGTCAATTTTATTTTTCATGTGCAATAAAAAAGTGATTGCAGTTGCTTTGTGTCACTATCAGTATAGGTCTGTTGTGGACTTACCCATTCTTGTAGTCAGTGTAGCACCATATTTATTTTTGACAGGAGTGAAATTGAGGCTGTGAGGGACTGAAGTGCAGTGCGTTCGATGGATTGTACCATTGCTTAACAACATACCGGTTGATCAGCTGACAAAACATCTTTCTGAAAAAAAATAAAACTTTTAGTAATCAAAAAATGCATTCAACAGTTTTGTGATTTGTGACAATGACATGGACCATTGTGTGCCATTGTAAAGACTGTAAGTCTGTCCCTTGCAGCCTCATTTTCATCCATATTAAATTCAATATGGCATCTGACCTGGTTAAAGTCTATTAGAATGATTATTAATGGGTTTATGGTTCAGTCAAGTTATCATCTTTGGGCCATAAGTCTGTTCTTATCAAATACTGATTATAAATCTACCCCTATTTTATTTAATACTGTAAAGTATGGACCCTTTTCATGTTTCTGGGGTTTAAAAAGTGTGTACGTTTGCTTAGACCCTGATGTGGTGCCAAGATCTTTTCCATGTCAAAGACTGTCTTTATAAAGCTGAAAGTTGCCGTGGATTTTAGCATACACAGACTTTAAGATCAAATCTGTGCAACACACATTTTATAAATGAGACCCATGGTACCTTTAGTTTATAAGAGAGAATGGATTGTTTACTGTGACATCTAGAAATAGCTAGGGAGAAATTAACATAATTTTGACCTCAGCGAGAAAAAAAGCATTCAAAGCATTTGTTATGGCTTAATATTTTGTATTGAATGCAAAAAAAAAAAAAAACTGCATTTGATAATTATGGTTTATATTGTGCTCAGTGTGCATCATTTTACCCTTAACAACAGAAAGAAGATGAAAGCACACTTTCTCATTTCCATTCGGCGCATAGTGAGTAAACAGGGTCATGGCAATGAACTGCGCTTCTTCAAGGTACGACATATACGTTGTTTTCCTCCTCAAAATACTTTTATGAAAGCAAAGGCACAATGCATGTTGCATTTTAATAGCTGAACTTTTGTCAGAATTAAATTTAATGCAAGAATAGTATCTGAAGCGTCCTTGCTGTGTTCACAGCCCTTATTTCAATAATACTGTGTCGCCACTGTCATTTTAAAATAATGAAAACCAATGAGTGCAGGACTGGACGCATCCAGCAATTACACACCATATAATCAGAGAAACAAAGCAAGAGTGACTTTGTTGTTGTTTCAACAAATAAAGTCATAATTAATTATGGACAACATTAATCCAGATTTTGGAAGGAACAATGCCACTACAGTTCAAGGAAAGAGGGCTGGAAACAGGCTGTTCATAAGGTTCGACTGAAAACACCTGTCCACAATTAACACCCTGAAACTATAAATATCCATTTGTCTGCAGCTTTTGAGGTTTACTGGGTTTTGAAGTAGCAAAACGTATAAACTGCATTTTTATAAACTTTTAGGTCAAACTGAAAATAAATATTAATAATAATATTTATTTATTTATTCATTCATTCATACAACAGCTGATAATAATATTACAACTGTCTATTTTTTTTTTTTCTCTTTACCTTTTGCACAATCTAAAAAAAAAAATCTCTTTTGTATGAGCCACAGATCTTAACTTTGATATATTTCGTCATCTCCCAATGATCAGTTATTCAAAGCAACGATTAATCCAGTCAAACTAAGCACCGGCGGGTTTCATTGACCCAGAGTGGAGATGCAATATCTCATAAAAACAACTCTGTACTGTTACGATAACCATCCAAACAAGCTGCTTTACCGGTGTTGTATCAATAGATTCGAGCTTAGAGCTCATTTATCAGTTTGTGAGCTGCCTTCAGGTTAAAGAACAGAGAAACCGCAGACTGGAGGAGAGGAAAGAAGAGATATCATTAATTGGGAGTGCTGCTGTTCTTTTGACTACAGAAATTGAAGGGAGCGTATGCTTTGTTTTTGCATACATTGATTTTTTATTTTTTTTTTTGCCTTCATTTCACTCTCTCCTGGACAAACAAACACATTCACTTTTTTTTTTTTTTGTTCTCCTGGAGCGGTTATATTTTATTTTCAGAGGCTGAGAGGGGAGCCTGAGCCCTGACAGCTGTCATCTAATTAATCACAACAATCAATGGATGCTACTTGGCTGAATGTGTGCTGTGAGCTACTGTGTACATGCCAACACCTGTTACCCAACAATTCATTATGGAATACTAGCTGAACACTATGTACTGAATACTGCCTACTATTCCAGAATTCCCAGTATTAAAAATACTGTCAACAATGCATTATGTAACAATAAAAACAGTAAAATATAGCATGCTACAATGTGTTCATATGATCTCATTATCTGCTTGTTCAATTTGGTTAGAAAGTACAATTAAAAAAAAAAAGAAAAGAAAAATAAACTAAATTGATTAGAAGTATGGAAGCTTGTTTCCACAATGAGATAAAGTAATTGCAGTTTTTATCACAATTCTGTAAAGAAAAAAAAAAGTCTCACAATTTCTACAAAAATATGAAACAGCACATATGTTTTCAACATATTAGTCAGAAATGTTTCTTGAGCAGCAAATCAGCGTATTAGAATGATTTCTGAAGATCATGTGACACTGAAGACTGGAGTAATGATGCTGAAAATACAGCTGTGCATCACAGAAATCAATTACAGTTTAAAATATTATTTCAAATGATAATATTTCAGAATATTACTGTTTTTATGTATTTTTGATCAAATAAATGCAACCTTAGTGAGCAGAAGAGTCTTACCAACCCCAAACCTCTAAACAGTAATGCATATATAGGACATCATGTATTCTATGTCACAGAGAATATGTACACAATATGTAAAATAAACTGCAGAAATAGCATGAGTACAGTTGTTTGGATGTATGATGTTATGTGTGTTCATGTTTGTATCATATATGTGCGTGTTTCTCATTGAGTCCATCAGTGGAGATAAACACTTCCACCTGTATTTTGAATAACATTATTTCAGGGATGCATGCTTGAGGTGAATATGTTGCAGCACTCTGCATTTGTTGCAATGTCATGTGTGTTCATGTTTGTATCATATATGTGCGTGTTTCTCATTGAGTCCATCAGTGGAGATAAACACTTCCACCTGGATTTTGAATAACATTATTTCAGGGATGCATGCTTGAGGTGAATATGTTGCAGCACTCTGCATTTGTTGCTATGGTGATGTGTTTGATGTGATTTCGCTTGTTTCATCTGAACATCTCTCAAGGTGAGAAGTCAATATATCATCTCAGTGACACGTCAGAATTAAACAGCATCTGGTCACTAGCCAACAACAAGACTGGACTAAACTAGGATTAAACCTACTAAATTCATTACAGAGCTGGAATCTGAGGGCTAGACATCACCACTGCAGGTTATCTGTTGTGTTTCGGTGAAACTCACATGTGGTGTGAGGCTGTGATGTGTTGAAGTCTTGGAGCATCTCACCCATGCTCTGGGTGAATGCCAACTTTATAATTGGTCTTGTTGCGAATTCCCACTGCTCAGAGCAGACTCGTTTGGCCAGGTGGCCATGCTGAAATATAATGTTTAATGAATAGCCAGATGTTTGATGGAAGTGTGTGTGTGTTTATGCATAGCTCTGCAGGACAGAAGAAAAAAATAATAACTAGATTTTTACATTTTACAGTGGTTCCTGCCTGTGCATTCCTCATTTCTGTAGCTCAAGTAGAGCATGATGCCAGCAATGCAGATATGGAGTTCAAGTCCCCGTGAAAACATACTGAAAAATGTATATTCGCATCTTACAGTTTACTGGATAAATGGACTTGGCACGGCTTGCAATGCAGTTGCTATGAAAAAAAAAATGCTGGTGGAAAAGTGCTTGGAGCATAATATTTCAATATCATGAGTTTTTGAGTTGTACCTGGCATAGTTAATATTCAAATAACCTTTGTCTGGCTATATGAATATTTCAATAACCGCTGCTTAACTGCAGGTAGACCTTTGTATCGAGGATAGCCAACTGACTTGCTCAGACGTATGACCATGTGTCTAGTTTCATTGCAGCCAAAGTATGACAAGTACTACTTGTCTTCGCACATACATTTAAATGTAAGCTTTTTATTGTTTTAAAACCATTATAAGAGGAAGTGGAAAGTGTGTTGTGATTGTGGGTTGATTTTCTTAGAGCAGAAGTTGACAATAGACTCTCTGTCTGTGGTTCTGCTCTGGAGAAACACTCATAAGTGATTGTAACCTACTGTAGGTCTGAGGTCTGGTTTCTGGTCACATTACATTACACTTGCTCATGAGCGGTCGTCTAAAGCAGAACCACAGACAGGAAAACAACCTGTTGTCTACTGATATTCCAGTAAAATCAACCCAAAGCCCACTTTCCTCTGGTTTCTGGTCACATTAGAGACAATTGTGTCTTGTGTATGTTTTTTTTATGTATGAGACACTGCACATGAGTCAACCACAAGACAAACAGGCCACATCTTTATATATCTTCATTTCTTGGCTTTTTTTGCTGTCTGGTATGGAACCCCGTTTCCGCCACTGAATAAAAATGAAAAAGGTAAATGCAACTTTTTATCTGACAATTTTTTTTTTTTTTTCAGAATTGCAAGAGTTTATATTTTAGTTTATATAACTTTATTTCTCATAATTGCAAGTGTATATCACAATTCTGACTTTATAACTCTCAATTGCGACTTTATATCACAGTTCTGAGAAAAGAAGTCAGAATTGTGAGATAAAAAGTCACAATTACCTTTTTTATTTTTTTATTCAGTGACGGAAACAGGCTTCCATAGTCTGGGACACATGCGGGGGTTTTGTTTCACAGAGACATATTCTCTGTCATGCTGTAAAAGGATTTGTTTTTGTGGCTCATTTGCTTCCCTGCTATCTTGAAAGGGTAATTTTAGATGGGGAAAGTCTGGAACAGGATGAGTTGCCAATTGAGTTTGGCTGGAATCAAATTATGACTTGGACACTTTGGCTAATTGCAAATTACAAAACCTGCAGCATGTGTAGAGAGCTCAAGTGGGACTTGAGTCCTTCTACCATTTTTTATTCACCATTAGTTCAAAAGAACAAGCCAAGAAATCTCATGAATGATTGGCATCTCCCAATGCAACAAGATGCGTGCATTAAATCCAGACATGGATGCCTGTGAAGTGACTTGTAAAACGTATTTCCTTTTAGGATTGTGCTGTTATGCAGACTGGAAATGTATAATTATTCAGATAAGAATATCTACAGAACTAGACAAACATAACAATGTCATTGTCTTGACTGAGTGAAGTGAATACCAAAGAGAGCACTATACCTAAATAAGAAACATGTTTCCAAGGTAACATTGAACCCGTTTCCTTGCATTCTGAAGTAACCACGAGAATCATATTCATCTCAGGTGCATTAAGCAGATCTCTTTTCTTACAGCTGAGCAGACATTGTAACACTTATTAAAATGGCAGGAAACCTAAAATAATTCACACATAAATTAAGATTGTGTCATTTCTGAAGAATCTAGATGCAACTTTTTTTTCACACAATGACAGTTCATTCACTGCTGACAAGCTCCAAAAAAAATCAAGAAAAGCACCATTAAACTATAGCTCTTTATAACTCTTTTAAAGCCATATGATTGATTTTTGCAAGGAACTTTCGCACTTTAAGTAATTTCATGTCAAATCTAGAGCAACACAATTTTTGAATGTAACCACAAGCACAAATTTAGATTCCAGCAAGCTTGTGCAAAACTCAGATTTGAAGAATTGCTTCCCTTTCTCAAAATGTTAGCTCAAAAACATTAATTACACATCGTTCTTGGATCTTTTTTTTTTTTCAGAAACATTTTAGTTGGATGTTCATCTATCATTGGTTAAATGTTACTACTTATTTCAGAATGTTCAGAGAAAATTTAAAAGTAATGTTCCCATACACTGTAAAAAATGCTGGGTTGTTTCAACCCAACTTTCGGTCAAATATGGACTAACCCAGCTGTTGGGTTAAATTTTTTAATTACATTTTTAACCCACAAGTTAAGTTATTCCAAGTTAGTCCATATTTGACCTGAAGTTGGGTTGAAACAATCCAGCATTTTTTTAGAGTGTAATGTTTACAAAATGATAAAATGGAATGTTTTCCTACCGTTTGCATAACCAAGAAAAAAAAAAAACTTTTTAAAACACTTAAAAAACTGGATGTTTTGAACATTCAGAAAACATTCAGAAATAACGATTTCATAACTGAAATCACAAAACATTCATATTTTTGTTAGTTGGGCACAAGGTTTGTCAAGCTAACATTCAAAGTTATGCGAGAGAAGCACGTTGTGACCCCATAGACCACACTCAGTGTGCCAGGGGTGTTTGGATGAGAAAATCCTTGAACAAAAGAAGGAATGTCACACTTCAGGAAGATGAGAAAGGCAAAGAAAGAAGTTTAACAACACTGTTAAAAAACACAAGCAAGTCGGCGCCGATGGCCTCGTGGGCAGCGCCGACATGTAGCACCATTGTGCTTCGGGCGTCCCGAATTCGAGTACCGACTCGTGGAACTTTCCCGACCCCACCCCCCTCTCTTTCACCCACTTCGCTTCCTGTCAACCTACTGTCCTATCTAAATAAAAGGCATAAAACACCAAAAATAAAACTTAAAAAAAAGTGGTTAAATCTGAAATCTTGTAATGTTTATCAAAGCTTCATCCAGCCTTCATCCTGGTCCACATCACCATGACCCTTTCCCTCCTGCCATAATGCAATTTCTCCAGAAGCAGCTCTTGAAAAACATTGGCCAGCTAATCTCACCATATGGATGGACTGATAGACGCTAAGCGGCTTGCTCAAACCTTTCTGGCAAAAAAAATAATTGTAATTTATGACTCTGAACAGGCTGCTTCACGTCCTTTTTTGTCTCGCGATGGATACGAGATGGCGTATCACGTTTCTCGGCCATCTCTTTCCTAATCAAATCGCAGGACCCTCAACTTTCACGACAGGCTCTGACTCTTTGAGCATTCAATATAGTAATGCTTTTAATTGAGCTAAGAAGTGGCTCGTGGCTGCACCAAGAGGCCCCGCTAATGAAAGTTTATGTGATGTGTTGAAAGCATTGCCCCATTAGTGGGCTGATGGCAGACCCTTATTCGGGTTTGTGAACGTCATAAACCAAAGGAACAACAGGAGAACATCTGTTTCTCAAGTCTACTAAAGGTCTCAAACTCAACAGCCTATTGTCTTAACACCTGTGTGGACGTTTGAGTTTGTAAAGACTTAACTTTGTTATTGAGTTTCTATACTGTGACAGTGATGTAAATAGGGCTCTATGAAATATTTGAATTTTCCCCAAATCATTTATTGATTGATTGGTTGAATCTGGATTCCTTTAATGGTTTAAATAAATATACATTTTAATAATAAAAACCTAACTAACTAACTTGTTTGTTTGGTTTTTGCACAAATTCTGTGTAAATAAATGTAAATAAAGTTTTAATAATTGTATTTGGTAGTAGTAAGACGTACATTTTACTGTACAATAGTAATACATTTCTGTCACAATTTCCTCAAGCTAAACTGAACTTTTATTTTGACAGGTTGCCATGAAGATATGGTGGTAGTTTTTCTCAAATGAAACAGTGACTCTCAGATCAGTTCTGGAGATGAAGTTTGTGTATTTATGTCCTCACTTAGTGAGACGGCAGATTCTGAAAACATGGCGAGCGTCATGCTCGCTTAAATAGGTGAAACCGCGCTTCCGCCCTATTCATTCACACAGAGACATGCAGAGCATGCAGGATTCACATTTAAATGGTCCATATCGCCATTTGATTTAAATGTACTGACCTACTTTTGATTTATTAATTTTAAAAAATGCTGTGAGATTCTGCATTATACAGTAATTATTATTATTTATTTTTTTTCAGATTCCATGATTCCGTCTGCATTTTCCACATCACGGAAATCATAGGGCCCTGTGCAAATAAATGCACTTTTTATTTGGATGTAGCAAACAGAATACGACAGATGAGAATAAGCAGAGTTCATGACTGTGTACAAACACCAGAGAGTATCAGCATGCCAGTGTCAGTTTTGCCATAAGACCTTGCCGCTAGTGGCAGTGATGTGTACCTGTCACCCGCGTGTCTATTAATATCTAGCATGTGTTGCATGCGACTATCTGCCGTTGGAACGAAAGCTGAGGTGTCATCTAGTGAAAGACAGTCACTCTATCTCTTGGTACCGGCCCAGTTTCACATAGCTCCTCAAACAAGATTAGCATTTGTTAGCGGGGTATTTATACCGAGTGTCAGCCAGGATAATCCATAACCCCGCGCTTCTGCTCTGTGGGGAGGCTGGAATTTGAACACCTGTGTAACTACAAGGACAGAGCTGAAACCCATCCGTCAAAATAGCTTATCGCTAATTCCAAGCAGGACGCTTCAAAGACATCTAGAGTCACCGATTGACAGTTAGCTTATGTTTATACACAGGTCTGGACCATCACAACGGCTTTAGAGTTCACTAAAGAACTGCTTCTGGCAGTCAACACCGGTTTGCAAATGCCCACTATTAAAGGAGGATTTCGTGTAAAAATTCTAAATAACCATACTTTCTCTTGAGATGATAATTGAAATTTTGATAATTGGAAGGGATAGAACACCTCGCCAAAAATTAAAGTTAATTTACTCACCTTAAAGTGTCATTTTAGTATGATGTTACACTGTTATTGTATTTAGTACTATTTTGAACTAGCTTTTATTTTTAGATGTTCATTTTTCATTTAAATTTTAGTTTAGTTAGTATTAGTAATTTTATTATGCGCTTTTGTCATTTTATTAGTTTTTGAATATTTCTATTTAGCGTTCATTTATATTTACTTAAATTTTATTTTTCAGTACTTGTATAACTTTGAACTTCAGCTTATTATATTTCAGTTGGTTGGCAAGGCAGCTTTTCTATTTTTTTAATTTTTTAAGATTATTATTAGTAGTAGTAGTAGTTTTTCCATCTAAAATTTTTATTTTATTTCTGCTTTAGTTTAGTTACCAATAACACCAATGCCTTCATATCAATGCAAACCCATGTCTTGCTTTCATCTTTTAAACTCAAAAGGAGAAATTTTAAAGAATGTCCCAGTCACTGCTTTCCATGAAATAACAATAAATGTGGACTGGAGCGTTTGAGCTTCAGAAGAGTTGCAAAAGCAGCATACAAATATCATTCAGACCAACTGAATCTACCCCTATGGTTTCTGGTATGTTAATTAATGGTGGAGATTTAAAGATTAACATCAAACCCAGGTAACAAATTTAGGTAATACAAATGTTGTGGAAACATTGTTTTGAAATGTTTATAAAATGCTGATATGTCCAGTTTTCTTGTTGTGATTAGAATGTTATTTAAAGTTTACAAAAACTTTTTTTACAACATTGTACTAGCTTTTCACCCAAAATATAATGTTATTTGAATGTTTATGTTCAATATTCTCAGACTGTTCAAATGTCCAGTTTTCTTGTCGTCATTAGAATGTTATTTAAAAGTTACTTAGAACATTCACTAAGAATGTTCTGAGAATGTTGATCTCAGAACATTTTCTCTCATTGTTATAAAAACATATATCAAATATTAATAAGAACATTCAATAAATATTGTTTTTTTCCTAACATTTATATAACTTTTGAAAAACAGTAGTGAAAGTTTGAGAACGTTCCCTGTTACCTGGGACAGAGGTAAAATTCTTAGCCTGATATAAGAAGCCTTACAGTAAGTGAACACATTTCACAAAAACGTTTTCATTAATCAGGAATGGTTTTAAGTCAAAGGTTTGAAGATGATCATATACTGTTATATTTCTGACCATAAACAGTGTTGTCTGGTTCAGTTATTCCAGTTACCTGCTGTATGGTATGTGGGAAGACTCACGTCTTCTGGAGCTCCTGAGTGAGTACAGATGTAAAGCAAAAGCTTCCTTCATTTCTCCTCACAAATTACAAAGTTAGCACAGCTCTAGTGCAGTCTTTTAGACGGGACATTACGTTTACAAGCCATATTTAAGTTTAAAAGCCTGAAGTAAATTAAAGTGACCTCACACACTCAAGCTAAGTTTGTTTTTTTTGCAGACACTGCTGCCACAGTAAATCAGGTTTATGTTTCTGGTTTCTGAATCCTGCTTTGCTTTACGCAAAACAAGCCTCATATTACAGAAGCACTGCAGTGGCATTTGGCATTTACTGTTCTTGGCACTCGTGAGTAAACATAATTGTTCCAATACCTGTGAGCGTCTAATATATGGAAAACATACAGGCCATTATGCATGGTTTGTCTGCATAGTACAGACTACAAAGTCTGAGGCCAGTTTCTGAGGATCTCTTGCTCTTATCATGTCAAAGCCTGTATTTCATATTAAAATCAGACCGGAGGGCTGGAAAGAACATGCTGTCAGAATCTCAGTGCTGGGAAGAGAGACAGGCCACATCGCTTTGATTTGCTCTTTGTTGGAATGCTAATTCAGGGTGCTTTAAAACAGACACAGCAAGGCTTGTGTAGGTTGATACAAGCATACAGTACATGTCTTCATTAACAGATCTCAGGCTAGTGGTGTGACTGTCCAATGATGGAATAAGATGGTAATGCCACGGTAGATTGAAATATACCATAAAACTACTCATCAAGGCTGCATTCATTTGATCAAAAATACAGTAAAAACAGTAATATTGTGAAATATTATTATGATTTAAAACAGCTGTTTTCTATGTGAATATACATTAAACTGTAATTTATTTCTGTGATGCGCAGCTGTATTTTCAGCATCATTACTCCAGTCTTCAGTGTCACATGATCTTCAGAAATCATTCTAATATGCTGATTTGCTGCTCAAGAAACATTTCTGATTATTAGCAATGTTATTAATAATATTAGCAAACATTTTTGTGAAAATTATACTTTTTATAAGACTTGTTTGATGCATTTTTAATGTTCATAAAAAGAACAGCATTCAGTAGAAAAGTGTCCCCCTTACTGTCACTTTTGATCAATTTAATGCATCCTTGCCAAATAAAAGCATTAATTGCTTTTTTAAAAGTATTGTTATGTATATTTTCTTAAATTTAACACGTATATTAAATTATTTTTAACAGATATTTCATTATATTAAATATATATATATATCTATAAGGGTGTAGAAAGTTTTATTACAGCTGAATAATAATATAAGTGAATTAAATACACTTATCTATAGGTGGCATTCCAAACAATTATTATTAATATAATTTTAATGTTTCTGGAAATACCCTTTCTATTCTATGTATGATCGAATGGTTTACAAAGCTGGTATGTATGTAGTATTCAAAGGTAATTCAAAGAATACCAGGGTACTACCATGCTACATGTTTAAAAAGGGGAGGATCGGTTTCATTTAACACTGAGTAACTCTCCTGATCTGTAGTAGAGGTCTGTTTCGAATGTTTTGGCTCAAGATTTGTTTTTAGCATCAGCATGTGCACTTCCACTTCCTCTCTGCTCTCCAAGCCAAATGTTTTATCAATTCTCATGTTCTGCTTTTTTGATTCATGTGTTTTCCAGCCCTGTCTCATTATTATTATTTTTCCTTTAACACTTTTCACACTTTTAAATCCCGCCAGCTCTCACACTCACTCCTTATAACAGAGAGAGCGAGAGAAGAGAAGAGAGAGAGAGAGAGAGAGAGAGAGAGAGAGAGAGAGACCATAATTACGAGATGAAGCATAGTGCAATGTAAGAAAAATCAGGCATAGGGAACAAGAATTAACTCATTCACCTCATACCTGGGGCAATATAGCATGATATTTGAAAGGGAAAATAACATGCCGATAATTTTAACTCGCAGTAATTAGTGGTACATGCAAAGGCAAGCATTGCTATTTCTATTGCTCATCATGAACACTATAAATATTGTGTTGGTAACATTGTAGAGTGATGGTTTCAGATGGTAATACCATGGTACTAGGTATATATGTAGTGTTTTTCTTGAGAGTCTGCACTGAGAGGAAGAAAAAAAAAATATTTTTTCCATTGAGATAATTATAGATATGCAGCTGAAATGAGGAAAAATACAAAGGAGGAAATGGACAGACGTTTCACATGTGAAAGGTTAATCACTCCTTTTTTGGTACTCTTTTTCAGGTTTCACTGTAAATTACATGCCAAAAATGTGGAGGAAACCATTAAGACGCTCTTATGAGGCTTTCAGACCACTTCACTCCAGCAGGTGTTCGTGAAACCAGACATAAAATTATTTTCAGTTATCCTGAGGAGGCTTATTCAGAGTCGTGTTCAGGGACTGGTGTGTGCGAGCCGGTGGTCTGGTATTAACTTCCTCTCGCTAATCTCACAGACTGAGAACAGAGATCTGGTAAAGGATTTGAGCTGCCATATTTTACTGTTAATTTGGTGTTTTAATTCACATAATACTCCAGTGAGATTATGTCTGTACACTGTTATTTTTTGTTTGATTGGATTTTCAGCCTCTGGATATGAATTTCAGCTGTTCCTGTAACATTAGGAAGACAGAAAACATGGTCTAGCGCTCTGACACATTGATCTGTGCTGCGCATATGAGTGATGCACGTTCACATCTGTGCCCTTTTCGCCCATTATTTCCTGTCATTCTCGTCTACACTTATCTAAATGAAAACTGGTTGAAGAATAGCAAAGAAACAAAACGTAAAATAAACTAATTTTACATATAGGTTAAATATGGGCGTCAAGACAATTAAAGAAACGGAACAAAAATATTATTGTTGTTGTTGTTGTTAACATGTAAATACAATATAAATAAATAAATAAAGCATAGTTTTGTACAACAATATTAATAAGTAATAAATATATTTAATTATTACACATGTGTGACAACTTGTCCTGAGCAGATGTTTATTTAAAATATATTTCTCAAAGTCTATTTAAATAATAATAATAAATAAATAAATAAACCTGTACTTTCAGATAGTATAATAATTAAATAAAAGGCCACTTAAGTGTACCTAATAATATCAAAATAAAAGTTGTTTTCTTTAAAGTAAATTATAAATCATTGTTTTAATCAACTTTTTGTTATGCTTTTAAAGAAGTACACTTATTTTAAGGTGTTGACATACTAAAGCACGCATATAGATTATAATTGTAAATGTAGTGTGTTATTTGACATTACATTTAAAGTTAATATAATTTAAAAGTACTAAATGAAAACATATTTACAATGTTGTTGTCAGACTTTTGTTCCCGTTTTGTTGTTTTCCTCCCTATGTGTTCCTGGTTTTCCCTCGTGATTCCTTATGCCCATATTTGGTTCTTCCTGTTCCTGTTCCTAATTAGTTCCATTAGTTCCAGCTGATTTTGATTAATTATCTCGTTTGTCTCCAGTTACTTAAACCCTGTGTTTGCCTGGGGATGGCGTCTGGTGTCTTACGTCATCCTTGTGTTCCTACCTGCCCTGTGTTTCCCCTGGATTGTGAGTTCATTAAAGACCGTTTGTTTAAGTTTCTCCAATGTCTCCGAGTCTTCTAGCACCTAGCACCTGAGTAGTGTGACAAAACACTGGACCGAAAAAAGGAAAGAAAGATGACCGCGCCCGAGGATCAGCTATGCTGCCTGCGGCAGGGTGGTCGGCCGTTGGAACAGTATGTGGAGGAATTCTTCGAACGGTCTTACCGGGTGAGTTGGCAGGACGCAGCACTCGGTGCCTGCTTTCAGTTGAGGCTGATTGAGAACACAATACGTTGTGATCTCCCGACATGAGTTTCCCTTAATCGAGTTGATTAATCTTGTAAATAACTTGATTACTTAAATTTGTAAGGGAATTAATTATTATTAATTCATTCAGGTTTTGATAGGACTCGGATCTGAATCTCCGAAGTTCACCTGATTAAACCGATTTCAAATTTGTTATGTTACACTTTAAATCAAGGGTCGTCCAGCGAGCCGTGACCTCAGTATATTTTAACAAATTGACTATGTATTCTCCTGGCCACGGATAAATACGTTCTTTGATAATTTGTAAGCTCTTAGAGAGGTAACGTTGATCTTGGCAAAAGTTTTGACCTGGAAATTATATGACACCAAACCATTGGCCATCGTGACAAGGGTACTTGCTGGTTCAACTTGCGATAGCCGATAGTGGGTCGTCATTTGCCG
Source organism: Sinocyclocheilus anshuiensis (assembly GCF_001515605.1). Taxonomy (NCBI): domain Eukaryota; kingdom Metazoa; phylum Chordata; class Actinopteri; order Cypriniformes; family Cyprinidae; genus Sinocyclocheilus; species Sinocyclocheilus anshuiensis. The sequence goes on from NW_015548268.1 coordinate 93,967, forward strand.
TTGGGCCATATCGGAGCAGAGTATGTGCTGTTACAGGGCCGGATGACCCCCTTTTCCAGCATGGAGTCAACAATTTCTTCGATTGTCTGTGTACGTTCTATTTCTTTGTCTGTGACAAAAGGAGTTTCAGTCAGGGCAGGAAGCAGGTGGTCACAAGACATGTGACAGTCACGCTGTATATCCCGTGCTTGCAGGCCTGAGGGCATCAGTTAATTTACTCATCCTTTTCCTGTTTGGACATAATGGTTCCATCCATTGGTGGTCACAAGACATCGGGGTTTCTATATGTTGTGAACTGGCTTTTCAGTCCTGATACAAAGAAAGCTTTGTTGACTCCTGATTGAATTAATTCGAAGCCTCATGATGGTGATTCAGTGGCGTATCAGTGTCCTGTTCATGAAATCCCTACAATCTAGTCCTTTATTTAAACGGTTCTAATTCCGAGGTCGAAGAAATAAAGGACAATATAAATAGTTCTCATCTAGACCCCACTCAAACACACCGAGCCTCTCCCACTCACCCCGTGCCGGGACCCTCCTCATACCTGGCCAATGGCTCCGACCACCCATCGCCTCCTGTGCTTTTCCGTACTCTGGGATGGACTTCGTACAGCAGCTCCCCTTCCGCTATCTCCAGCCATCCGATCCATCCCGGTCCTCTGCCCCGAATTGCCAGCCACGGCTCACTCTAGCCCGCTGGCCGCTCCGAAGACAAGCCCACCGGAAGCTCAAAATTCAAGTTCGCCGGCCGCTCTGAAGACAAGCCCACCGGCCATGGCTCTCTCCAGCCCGCCAACCGTGCCGATGTCAAGCCTGCCAGCCCCAGAGCTCGCTCCAGTGTCGGCTCCTGCTCCCGAGTATAGCCCACGGAGGGCTCCTGATTCCCATTCAAGCCCAGGGAGGGCTCCTGTTCCCAAGTATAGCCCACGGAGGGCTCCCGATTCCCCCGAGTTTAGCCCAGGGAGGGCTCCTGCCCCCGAGTTTAGCCCAGGGAGGGCTCCTGATTCCCCAGTTAAGCCCAGGGAGGGCTCCTGATCTCCAGTTAAACCCAGAGAGGGCTGCTGATTCCCAGTGTAGCCCAGGAAGGGCTCCTAATCCCCAGTTAAGCCCAGGGAGGGCTCCAGTCCTCGAGTTCAGCCCCGTATGTTCCCCCAAGGATTTTTTTTTGGGGGGGGTAGTAGGGCTCCGGTCGTAGAGGCGGGGGCTGGGGCCGCGGCCTCGGAAGCAGAGCCGCCATGGCCTCCCGAGCTCCCTGCACCGCCATGGCCTCCCGAGCTTCCTGCACCGCCATGGCCTCCCGAGCTCCCTGCACCGCCATGGCCTTCTGAACTATCTGCTCCACCATGGCGCCCCGAACTGCCTGCTCTGCCATGGTGCCCTGAAATGCCTGATCTGCCATGGGTCCCGGAACGGTGCCGTGCCATGTGTCTGTCCAGAGGGACCTCCAGAGCGCCCACCAGCGGGGGGTAATGTCAGACTTTTGTTCCCATTTTGTTCTTTTCCTCCCTATGTGTTCCTGGATTTTCCTTGCGTTTCCTTATGCCCATATTTGGTTTTTCCTGTTCCTGTCACTAATTAGTTCCATTAGTTCCAGCTAGTTTTGATTAATTATCTCGTTTGTCTCCAGTTACTTAAACCCTGTGTTTGCCTGGGGATGGCGTCCGGTGTCTTACATCATCCTTGTGTTCCTACCTGCCCTGTGTTTCCCTTGGATTTGTGAGTTCCTTAAAGACTGTTTGTTTAAGTTTCTCCAACGTTTCCGAGTCTCCTCGCACCTGAGTAGTGTGACAGTTGTCATTTCAAATTAATTTAATAAAAATGCATGGCATACAGGTTTGAGTAGAATTGAGATTAAGGCATATATTAGTTTAGCACAAATGCTTGTCTGTACAATCGACAGTACACTTTAACCATATTTAGACTATCAAAACAAATTTAAAAATTACATATAAAGATGTAATCAAATCCTACTTAAGTGGGTAAAAAAACACTCTAAAGTTCAGCTAATTGCACTTAGTACAAATTTAAACTATAATACATTTAATTTATTTTCAATAAACATGCAGTGTCACATTACATTAAGTTCACATTTTAATACATACTTTTTAAATATATTTAAAGTTTTTAATTAATTATTTTTGTGAAAATTACTCTTTTATAACATATTCTAAAGTGTACTTCTTTTTACAAGGGGCCAAAAAGTCCTGACAACATTTGTCAACTAACCAGATATTTAAAACTGCATATTTTAAAGTAATAATAATAACAATAATAAAAATAATATTTTTTTTCTCTGTAAGCCATTATGATATTCAGACAGAGCCCTGCTTTAAAAAAATAAATAAGAGTCCTCAGCTGTTTGTATAAATAAACGAATAGTTAAAATAGTTGCCCTGGTGACGCAGAAGCGGGTCCCGCTGTAGAGGTCGGTCCCTCTTAATGCAGAGCTGATTGTCTGTGTGGAGAGGCATCTTCAGATGAACACAGATGACATACCGCTGTGATTCCAGCCTATGTGATTACTGCCATGTTTTTCAGAGATTTCTGTGTTGTCCTGTGCTCTCTAATCACCCTCCTCTCTGCTTCTCTTGGCCGTGTCTGTGTAATTGGCTGTGGTCTTGAGCATACAGCACAGACGGCCTAATTATCCCATCTTTAGCTTGGGCCACGTGCCTCTTTACAGAACCTCTTACAGTTGCTCCATGAACACAACCCCCTTTTTTTAATTAGAAATGGGTGATGTTCTTGTGTGTTGTGCTGCAGTATGTTGAGCAATTGAAGTGAAACTATAAACTAGCACTTTTCAAAAAAACAACTAGCCTTTGGGTTGTTTTTGATGACTAGTTGGTGTTTAGGAAGCCTTGTATTGCATTGCGTCCTCCAAACCCTGATCAGACATATTTCTTAAAGTCGCCATGAAATGGGAATTAATTTATTTTCTAATTTCATCTCATTGTGAATGATTCATCCATGCATATGTTCCTTTTTTCATAAGTTGTAATCAAGTTGTAGTCATGACTGGATCATCCGATGAAAAAAACCTGCCCCTTTCTTACAATCGACCTCAAGATCTACCTCCATCAACAGCCGAAGGATAGAACAAAAGTCCTGTTCTGCATTTTTTTGATAATCAATTGCACTCAGTTATAAGTCTCATTACATAAGAAACGATCTGTCTCGACTTTAAGTATCATAGAGAAATTATGTGTTTTTGCATTCAGAAATAGCTGGACAAAAAAAAAGTTTCAAAAACCAACAAATGATATATTACTTCATCCTAACCCATTCCTGCTAGAAACACAGCTGGTTTCTGATTCTCTTGCTGTGTTCGCCTCAGGTTTGTTTTGCCTCTCAGACTTCATATTGAGTGTTTATTTCCGTGATAAGCAATCATCCAAAACTCACAAGCATGTCCAGTTGGAGTGATTTGGAGGGACACAGCTGGTCTCAGCAACTGCAGCCACTGACCGACCGCGTCCCCCTCTCAAAGCCACAAGCGTGGCATCTGTTTGGCAAAAGATTTCGCTGCTGGACAGACGATGACCCCCGCGGCAGTGGGTGAATGCGGTCTCACATGTAAGCAAAGTCCAAATGAATGTGGATTCGCAGAGAATCTTGAGGCTGTTTCTGTACTCATAAGCTTATGTTGTTGTGTGACCAATATTGAGTCTTCATGAGGTTTGTGTACATGTTTGTCCTCATGTAACTCCAGAGAATGAGTCACAGATAGTATTTTGTGACTGCCCATGATTTAACTGGTGAAGTGTGTATTTTTATATTAAAATACATAAATAAGACTTTCTACTACACTGATTAATCTGCAGAGATGGCAGCACAAGCCATTAATGTGTTTATTTCTCAAAAAAAAAAAGCATAAACACTGTGACTTCATGGCATTAAAAACGTTATTCTGCTTGTTTGACACAGCCACAGCTCAACCAATGGTGTGAGTTTGGGGGTGGGGCTGTCTGCATTTCTGACCAACCACATAAAGGGGAAGTGTTCAGGAAACCTGTTTGAAACAGTCACAGTGGCAAATGAGAGCTAATGCTTAAAGAGACAGTTCCCCCCCAAATTTTCATTCCGTCATCAATCACTTTTTATTTGTCACAAAAGAAAGTCACACAGGAAAGGCATGAGTGTGAGTAAATTAGAGTGAACTTCCTATTTAATGTTTGTTGTCAAGATCTGCTAAGTGTGGCAGACCATTTTGCCCACCTCAGCAACTATATAGTACAGAATAACACGTGTGTGATGAAAACATTATAGAAAATAGACATTTCACACCGTTCGAGAATAGGGTGAAAAGATTTCTGGATTAAATCATTATCATGAGACATAAATTGCTTTTCCTGTTCCATTCGGCAAGAGCTTTTGCACAGATTTTTCTCACCTTACAGAAAGCGAGATTAAAATGATGATGGTTAAAATGATGAACAGTTTCCTCTAATACCCTCACAAAGGTTTGAATCCGAGTGTCTGCTTTGATATAACAGAGGGAGATATCTAAATATAATCAGATATAACTATATACGTGAATGTAGAGCTGCGACTATTTTATGAAAAAGCAAGCCTAATTTGGCAACTTGTTTAATCCCATATGTTTTTCATACAGATTCACATTTCTTATCACTTTTAGACTCATGGTATTAACATTCATCCAGTTGGTCAGTGCTAGAGGTGTAAATGGGGTCCAAAACGTATTGTGACCTAGTCACTCTAATCACATGCGGTAGTGGAAAATGCTTGTGACCACATCACATTAGCAGTGTAAACACTAATCCATCTAGGCAACAGTAAAGGACCGCCTACTCACCTTTCAAACCACTGAGGGATTTAAACTTTAAAGGAATAGTTTACCCAAAAAATGAAATTTGCTTAATGTGCTCACCTTCAGGCCATCCAAGATGCAGATGAGTTTGTTTCTTCATCAGGTTTGGAGAAATGTAGCATTGCATCACTTGCTTAGCAATGGATCCTCTGCAGTGAATGGGTGCCGTCAGAATGAGAGTCCAAACAGCTGATAAAAACATCACAATAATCCACACCACTCCAGTCCACCAGTTAACATCTGGAGAAGACAAATGTAGTAAATCAGCTCAAAAGGGAAATATTTATGACTAATTATAACTGGTTATGATTAATAATAAATATTTAGATTAGATCTTCAAATTAACTGTAGCAGAATCAATATTACCATTACTTGATCTGTCCGTCCACCGAGCAGACAAAATAATCATTTATCAATTCAAAGAAAGATTATTTTCCTGGCCAAGGAAGAATACTTTCCTTATTTATGCAGTGCTAGCAGTAATTTAACATATGTAGCAAGGGTTCAAAACATTCATTGACTTCGAATTGTGAGCAGCAAACAGAGGCAATCGATCGTGAATATAAGGGATTTAATAAATGAAACTATATATAACATATAACTAACTAAGCAAAACACATATATACAGAATGAAACAAAGGAAAAAGAGAGAGGAGAGTAAAAGAATGGCAGTATTTTACATCAATCTTAAACACAACCTAATGAGAATCATCAGAGAATCAAAAATCACCTTAAAAGGGGCTGAAACTTAAACACGCATTTAAATAGTTGTAAACGGTTACTTGCATTGGCTTCGATTGCTGAACAAGAGTTCTGTTGTGGTAGACTATGGAGGTCTTTGATGAGTTCGTTAGGAGTGAGCTGGAAGTTTACTCTCTACGCAGACGTTACACAAAAGTTGAAACAAATCCAGCATTAAGATGTTTTTAACTAAAATATATAAATATATAATAACGCTTCCTCCAGTGAAAACGTGTTCTGGTCTGAATCAGGAGAGAAATCTGCACAGATCAAGCAGCGTTTAAACAGCTCTAAACTAATATGTGGCTGGATTTTGATGTGAGAGACAACAGCAGATGCACTTTTTCTGTGGAGGAAGCATTATTATGGACCGGAAACAATGGTTTAACGTTAAACATATCTTAATAATGGATTTGTTTGTTACAAACACACATATTTTGGCTTCTCCAGATGTTAACTGATGGACTGGAGTGGTGTGGATTACTTGTGGATTATTGTGATGTTTTTACCAGCTGTTTGAACTCTCATTCTGACGGCACCCATTCACTGCAGATGATTTATTGGTTTGCTGAGACACTGATGCGATGCTACATTTCTCCAAATCGGATGAAGAAACAAACCCATCTACATCTGGGATGACATGAGGATGAGTAAATGTTCCCCAAATTTTTCATTGTTGGGTGATCTATTCCTTTTATATACTTTAAAAAGACAATAACAGTCTGTTCCAAACATTTTGAAAAGCCCATAAAGACTCCACAGGATATCCAAAGTCTAATTGATATTGGAGCTTGACTAAAATAACAATTAACGTTCCAATTGAAATGTCACGTTTGAGAGGAGATTATGAAAAATCAAGTGCATTTAAAACTTTTTCAAAATTGGGACATGTCTGGATTCAAACCTGCATTACCCGTATGGGTGTCAAGACTCAATAGAAACCACATTCGATACCACTGCACCACAGCTCAGCTGACGGGTTTTTGATGGCTGTATCAGCCCGTTCTTTCAGCAAGAGTTCAGCTGGAGGTTTTCATTAGATTTCCTGTTGGGGTTTCATTGCGTGTTCGCTTGAAGATGTGAGCGGGTGGGATGGTAATGGAGTGGAACTCAAAACAATCTCACAAAACAACCCAAGATGAAGGGAACGGGGTAAAGAGGTAGAAGTGCAAAAGAGAGCAGGGCAGAGCAAAGCAGGTATTGAGGCTTTCCTCTACAATGGCTGGCTTTCATGTGTACAAAGCATGTTACTTAAACCCAATATGAAAAATATCTCAAAAGTGTAACATGTCACATAACAAAACAAAACAAAACACAAAGTCCTGCACGTAAGTTGTCTAGATGCAAAACTAGCATTAAATTAACCTTTTAAGGTCAGCTGTGAGACATTTATCATGAATACTAGCATGCAATTTATCAGAATGATGTTGTTTTATAAGCTTTTTGAAGGCAAGTGCAATAGAAGCTTGTACTCAGCTGAATGTCCAAATGACGTCGACCCAGTCTGGAGTGTTAGCTGACTTGTGAAGTAATTGCCCCAATTTGGGCCAAACCCATAATGTTTTTACAATGCTAGAAACTACTTAAGGGACCTTGCTTTGGATCTTGTGGCCATTTAGCTCAAAAAGAGAGTTTTTCAGTTGATGGAATGTGCTCGTGCTGTTAAAATTGCATTCTATGCATTTTTAATTGTTTTGAATTAATCATTAAGAGTGTCCACTCAAAACACACTAAAGAGAGGCTCCAGTGGGTCTATACCGTAAAATACATTACGGCATATTAATTTGCAAATGTGTTTTCTATTGTTCCTCAATGGATCACTTTAATAACACTGGCTATAAAGGGGTCGAAGTTACTTAGTTCCTCGCTCTTTCCATATCTGTAATTGGGCGTAAATGTCTTTAAAAATGCACGTGGTCATTGTGAAAATTCCTGAAATAACAGTGGGCAGATGGGATGGAGTGCATGGTCCAAAAACTGTGTACTGTGAAGAAATTGGAAATGTTGGGCAACAAATCCAGCCAAGGTCACAGTTATAGTCAGTCGATAGGCTCTAGAGAGAGTCCAGCGCTGGCACAGAGCTAAACACACACGATAAGTTGAAAGTGCAAAAATATTTGTTGTTTTGAGAGGCTGAAATTTCAGCGACTTGTTTTTTGTGCCAGATTCACTGTTGAATTTATGGACAAAACTAGCTGCTGCTATCAAAACAAAGCTTCATGTGTGCAAACAATCACTCACAAGAGTAAAACTTGGTAAATTAATACTTTTTTTTATGAGAAATAATAAGAGAAGTATGCTAGTATGCTACTATGAAATCAGCCTTTAACATTAATGCCTGAAAATACTTCAGATTTATCCATAATACTGGAAATAAATCAAATCAAGCATATTGCATTGTGGGAAACAGTATACTGCACAGATTTCACATTGTGCATTGCTTATTTTAGTAGCTACACTCTTAAAAATAAAGGTGCTTCACGATGCCATAGAAGAACCTTTTTGTCTAAATGGTTCCATAAAGAACCTTTAACATCTGAAGAACCTTTCTGTTTCACAAAAGGTTCTTTGTGGCGAAAGAAGGTTCTTCAGATTACAAAAAGGTAAGAAAGAAATGGTTCTTTAAAGAACCTTTGACTGAATGGTTCTTTGTGGAACCAAAAATGGTTCTTCTATGGCATCGCTTGAAGAACCTTTTGAAGCACCTTTATTTTTAAGAGTGTATTATAGGCCGTCTGTGTGTTCAATGCATACAGAAAGTTTGCATACTGTGAAGTATGTACTATACTCTATATGAGAGCAATAATAAAAGTTGTGTGCTATTGCAAACATATCCAGTGACTGGTTCCTAAACACTTTTCTTGTCTGCCACTGGTAAAAAACAAGCAGTGATGCCTTAAACTTGCTTTGTTCTGCAAGCCTTCTGAACATCTATTATCTTTAAGTTAAATAAATAAATAAATAAAAAATCTGAGTTGAGTGACTTACAACTGTTTAATTTAACATTAAACTATAATTTAATATTTAACTATTATTTTATATCATAACCTGTCACATATAAACTGTGTTTAGTTTTAAGATGGGTTGATTGATTATTTGTGCACCTGGGCTGTGTGACCAGCTGTGTGTGTACAGGTGTTAGAGGATGAGTGAGTGTGTGTGTGTGCAAAGCTTTTTGGGTTTCCTGCTGTTGAAAGACTTTCATACAGATGAAAATGCATCAGATATTTGATCATAAAAATGACCTTTCTCCAGGTAATCTCTAATCGTACCTCCTCAGTGCCACAGGATGAAGAGTTCTGTAATATCATGCTGTGAAGTCATTGAAATGGGTCCATAATGCTTTATATAGTGATAACATCTAACAGAATGACAAGTTTGCACTCTGCTTACAAAAATTGCTACTGGTTTTTGGACATGGTGTCACTCACTGTTCAAATAAATAAATGAATGAATAAATAAATAAATAAATAAAAAATGGTAGTAACATTTTATGTTTTATGGGACTGATTTTTTTTAATAAAAAAAAAAAACCCGTAAATTTAATTAGTATGGAATATTATTATTAATATTTCATAGAGTACTAAAATCTGCTTTTGTACCTGTATAACATACTGATAACCACCGTAATAACACAGGTGATAAAAGTGTTAATCATTGAATTATTTAAACAAAAAAAAAACAAAAAAAACATTACATGTAAATTGTCATGCAGGGAAATGTGGGTATGTTGATTTATGGTTTATTACTGTAAATTAGCAAAATTCCAAATAAAATAAAGTTGATTGCAGTTTGTCAACGTATAGTCAGGGAACGTACCATTAAACAAATAAATCGCCTTCAACGTTACATTTTTAGTCTTGTAATGTTAAAATAAAAAAATAAAAATAAAAACCTTAATAACATGGAGTTATTTTAAGTACCATGCAAATACCAGTGATATTGGTATATGTACAGTATAAGTATGGTAATGATTCAGTAACCTTTATTTATCAAAGTATCATGGTACTGCATTATTTAAAGTCATCATTATACCTTAGTACCACCATAGTAAATCATTTTTGTAAAGTTCTGCTGGTGTTCCAATCTCTTCCCTGGCCTAGTTCTTCCTTTCATCCCCTAAAGACCCTGAAGTTCACTGTCCATGCACACTTCCTCTCATCTCGTTCCAGTATTATCACGTTTTCTCTTTGATGTCACTGGCCAGAGCGTGTGGAAACATCCCTGTTCATTTGCATTTCCCGTTCTGAGAGGCTGTCAGAGGCCATTAGCAGAGTTTGAGAAGAGCTGGGAGGAATTATCTCACGCTGCTGAGTGTCATGCTTGTCTGGTTCCGGCCCTCAACTCGCAACAAGCGCACAATCTTGTCCACTAATAAAAGCAGACAACCCCTGGCAGACCTGGGCCCAAAGCGACGGAATCAATTGATGGTGGCAAGGTCAACATGAAAGCAGCTACTTCCATTTACTAAATGAGGAAAAGAATATGACGGCGCTAACATCATAATAGAGCTATGATAATTTGACCCAGCCGTTGTCAAATGATAGCTGCAAAAATGGGTAGGTTTGGCCCGGGTAGCGCGCACGGGTCTCATGTCGCCTTTCAAGGCTGCTCTTCTTGGATCTGCTCTCACATGAAACATACATTTTGATGGTTTAGGTTGAAAAAGCTCAAAACATCCTTTAAATTGAAGTTAGAAGCCAATACCACATCAAACAACAAGGAATTATTTACATTTTCATGTACTTTTCCCCTCAGAACTGGCGGTGGTATTATGACGGATGGCCCGGTTTGGGTTTCAGCACAGCGGCTTTATGGGAGCTCAGTTTATCAGACTCTTGAAGGAATTGCTCTGCAGTTCCAATATATTAAGCTAAAGCCTGTAAATGAATAGAGGCAATTCAATAGCATATCTATCACTACACTGAGAACCTGTAATTATACCTGTATTATGAGGCATATATTGCCATGATAATTGTAACGGGGCTGACGAGACGTGAGACGTGTGGATCCATCTGCAGGCTTTATTAAAGAGACGTGGTAAACAGGCAGGGTCAAACAATGGCAAACAGGTATATAGCGGGCAAAACACAAGAATAGTCCCAGGGCTAGCGTAGGTCACCGATCGGCAGACAGAATCACAGGGGCGAGACGAGAGGGAAAAATCCAGGAATACAGGCAAAGATCAGAAACCGCGGAAACAGGCAAGGCAAGGCAAAACAAGGAAAACACAGAGACTCGGAATGGGGTACGGGCTAAACAATACTCAGCCGAGAAAGGTGGTAGGAGTGGGTGTTATATAGTGAGTGAGGTGATTAGAAACAGCTGTGTGCAATGAGTGCAATCAGTGCAGTGTGCAAATCGTGCAAAGAATGATGGGATATGTAGTCCGGGGTGCTATGCAACAGTTTGTGTTGTGCGAGAGTCAATGTAATGGAAAGGGTGACCTCTGGTGGTGAATAAACGGAAGTCCATGGACCGAATTCGTGACAATAATTGTCTGGATTCAATTAAGGGAATAATTCCAAACACGTGCAGCAATAATTATTACACTTTATTTCTGCCTCGACAGCCACCCAGCAGCTATTCACGTGCAAATATTTAAATGCGAGCGTGTCCGTGTGGGTGTATGAAAGAGAAAGTGAAACACACACAAAAAAAGACATTCTTGAGGTAAATGTCATAAAAACACATCCTGGTCATATTTCACAAAAAAAAAAATAATAATAAAATAAATAATAGCAGGCTTACAGTTCTGAGAAAAGAAGTCAGAATTGCGAGAAAAAAAATCTGAATTGTGAAATAAAATGTTGAATTTAATTATTAAATTATGTATTTAACAGTTGATTAAAATATTTCAACATTTATTTAGTTATTTAATTTTGAGTAAATTGTGCATTTATTTATTTGATTTATTTAAATATTTCAACATTCATTTAATTATTTAATTTAGTAATTTGGCCCTCCATAAAACACACGCATGCACACACGCAGGCACACACACACACCTTTTTATTTCCAAAGATGCTTCTCATTAGATTTTCGTTACTGAAACACATTTTTCCCCCCAGTAATACAGTACAATTTTTAACGTTAATTAAAACAATCAAACCTCTACAAATGATTCAGAATGCAGCGGTACGACTGGTCTTCAACGAGCCCAAAAGAGCCCATGTTACACCTCTCTTATGTAAATGTAAAAACACTACAGCACTGGCATGATATGTAGACTTTCTTTAAGCAAAATGTAATTACAGTGCTTGCGAGATGAGCGCTGTCTTGTGCAATTAATTTGCCTTTGAACCCTTTAACATACAGATGATTTCAGCCTTAGATGTGATCGGTTTTCACATTTTCACAGCTTTACACTTCATAGTTTGAAAAGCTCTCATCAGTTCACAATGATAGAATGTTCAGCAACAAATATGTAAATAATAGTGATGATATCACAACATTTTCATATTAATAGTGGTTGTTTTTTCCCCTTGCATTTATTTGCATATTGAATTGTGATTGCGCTATTTAACCATCTATATTAGATACTGTTTATGCCAATGTATGAATAGGATCTTGTTTACTGTACACTAAATGCAAATAGTGACAGATGTTATTCACACAAAGAGTGAATAGAAGTGATATACTATTTGCACTAAAGGTAAATTGTGAGAACAAAGGTGGGTGGAGATAAAAAATATAGCATGAAAGGATTAGTTCACTCCAGAATAGCAAAGAGGTTTTTGAGGAAAACATTCCATCCAGGATTTGTCTCCATATAATGGACTTCAAGTGCATTTGTGGTTAACAAGTATATAATTTATTATTATTTTTTTTTTAAATGACTGATTGTTTTGTTAGATAAGACTCTTATTCCTCGGCTGGGATCATGCAGAGACCTTTGAAGCTGCACTGAAACTACAATTTGGACCTTCATCCCGTTGAACACCACTGAAGTCCATTATATGGAGAAATATCCTGGAATGTTTTACTCAAAAACTGTCTTTCTTTGCGACTGAAGACAGAAAGGCATGATCATCTTGGATGACACGGGGGTAAGTAAATTACCAGAAGTTTTTTATTCTGGAAGTGAACTACTTCTTTAAGCTCACAAGGTCGGCGATTTGCACACAGTGTAAATAGACTCTGAAAAAAAACTTTTTCAAACACTTTTGTTGCTTCTCAAGCACTGGTATTTCCAGCAGGGAATTCAAATATTGTTCATTTCTTTTTTATTTTGAAATATAACCTGGATATAAATTCACTGCCTATTCCATGTTCTAGTCAGAAAATGACTAGAAAAATGTACATTTACTATAGAAATTCTGTAATATTAAATATTTGAGTGTTCCAGGCCTAGAAAATACTTTTTTTTTTTTATTGCATATTTTATTTTATACTTTACCCTTGACTTTGGGAACGCCAAATTCACCCTTTTTATGCATGTGTATATCTGGACGCTAAAGATGATAAATCGAAGAGGAAACAAGAGGGAAACGTTCTGAACTGTGAGTTACACATTAAGATCTCCTCTTTCGTTTCTCTCCTGACGTTTTCCATGGGCAGGGTCTCCGACTGTCAGTTCCAGCCAGCGGCGCTGAAAAGCAGGCAAGCGTTGCTTATTTTGGCCGGGCCGCTGTATTTTCTCAGCTGAAGCCACAGAATAGTTTGGATCAGAAACAGCCTGACCACTGAGGAGCTGCACCGTAATAAGGCAAAAGAATAAGACGGGCATTTTTCATGCTCCAAAAGCTGTCTGCAACATGATGCTGGTAGGTTAATGTAATCATTTGTCAGCCGTTCTCAAGAGCCGAAACACGATATGAGAGATTTCGCTCTCGTAGTGGTTCGTTTTCATTCATAGCCTCCTCTCCCGCAAAGATGACAACAGAATTGGATCTTTTGTTGCCACTTACAATGGATGAAAGGATGTTGTGGCAGAGAGAAGCCAAACATGGCTAGCGGCCTCAATGCCGGCGCTGATGAGATGGTGGCTTATTTTGACAGCATTTAGTCTCTTGAAGTCTCACAAACTGGTAGGCCTCCAACTAAAACTCTCTGGTTAGGCATCGACGTACACCTGCGAAACCATATGCCTGCATCTAAATCTGCTTTATTTTGATATTACTGTATGCATCTTCTTCTCAAAGTGAGATGATGCTCCTGTTAGCCATCTAGAAGATTCAAACTCGAACGTTGTTGCTCGGCTGAACAATAGACGGCTTTGATGCAGTGTGTTTCAATGACAGTGCCGGCATCTTCCGTCTTTGATTAATTTAGTTTAAGAGGGTGATTCTCACACGCCGTGTGAGGATTGCATCAGACTCATTGATGTTCTCTTTGAAAAGCGTGAGGTTCATTTGTAATGGCAAACGTGCGAAAGGAGAGATCAGAGGGTCAGTGAGCCGAGAGACAAAAGAGAAATGAGGAACAAAGAAAGCCAGTGAGAGACGACGGCTGTAAATATGAGCAGAAATGAGGGAGTGGTGAGAGGAAGTGTGAGGGAGTGAACTAGCAGATTGGATTGTGGGACGTGGAGGTGTGAAAGGTGCGAACTCAGAAATGGAGGTTTTGGCACAGAGTGTGACGAAGACTGAAATGAGGATGGGTAAGAAATAAAAGAGAAAAGCATTGTAGATAGATTAATAATGAGGGGAAAACTCAAGAGAGAGAGACGACCATCAATTCCCAATTGCACTGTATTTTTTTAACCTTGTCTTCTTCCTATTTTTACTATTTTATCCTATTTTTTCATATTATTTAATAAGTCCAAATAAGGTAATTGCAACTTTTCTCCATGCAGTTGCGAGCTTATTTCTCACAAGTCAGACTTTTCTTCTCAGAAAAAATGCAATTCTGCTTTTATATCTCATAATTCTGAATTGATGTCTCTCAAAATTGCAAGAAAAAAAAAAAGATGTGAATTGTGAGATGTAAACTGAATTGAACACATCATGCACTTTTTAAAGGTAGGTAAACATTTTAACATTTAAAAAAATAAAAAAAAAAATTACCTTATGTACATTCATAACCCACCCTCATGTCATTCAAAACTCACTTTTTTTTTCTCAATAAACCTGTTCCAGGGATGGCTGTCATGTTCAATTACAATTTTACTTTGTGTATTATTTTTTTATTATATTTATTTAAAGTAAAATTGCAGTGAACTTCGCAGTCATCCCTTGTAGTCATGTGAGTGAAATGAGGGTGGGTAATGAATGTACATCTGCTAAATATGATCTAGTTACTTAATAATGCTAGTCATGTGATCATTAAATGATAATTCACTTTATCAGTATGTTAGTAAGGCATTGTTGAAACTGTAAGAGTGATTATTACATTTTAAGGACAATGATTAGTCCAGTGTAATCTATCTATCTATCTATTACTATCAGTCATTGATATATGTGACCCTGGACCACAAAACCAGTCATAAGGGTACATTTTTCGAAACTGAGATTTATACATCATCTGAATGATAAATAAGCTTTCCATTGATGTATGGTTTGTTATGATAGGACGATATTTGGCTGAGATACAACTATTTGAAAATCTGGAATCTGAGGGTGCAAAAAAATCTAAATATTGAGAAAATCACCTTTAAAGTTGTCCAAATTAAGTTCTTAGCACTGCATATTACTAATCAAAAATGAAGTTTTAATATATTTACGGTAGGAAATTTAGAAAATATCTTCATGGAACATGATCTTTATGTAATATCCTAATGATTTTTGGCATAAAAGAAAAATCTAAAATTTTGACCCATACAATGTATTTTTTGCCTATTGCTACAAATACCTGTATACCCCAGCGATTTAAGAATGGTTTGTGCTCCAGGGTCACATATGCATTCTGTCAATAAAATAAATATATAAAATATAAATAAAAATAACACTGAGGGCGCTTAGGAGAAATTTAAGGATACAAATGAGACAATTGTTGATAATTTATTTTCTTCTTGGAAGAGCTTGTCCTGCTTTCTATATTATAATATTTAGACATTACATTTTTTTTTTTTTTTTACTATGGTACTTTGAGAGAGAAAAAACAAAGTACAGACAAAAGTTTGACTAGCCGGTGCCTGAGAGAACGTGTCTAGCAACTGAGGAAAGTGAGGGTGGAGGAGAGAAAATAAGGAGGAGGAGAGAACGAGAGCCAAGAGGAGGATAGAGAGAGAGCAGGAGGAGGAAGAGGAGGAGGAGGAGAGAAAGGAACGCTGCTGTCCCGCTCTGGGACTCTTCACTGAAGTGGCTGTGGGAAGAGAAGCTGTGGCAGCAGAATAAATTTCAATACTGATCAAGTCTGGCTAATAAATAAGACTGCGAATCAGAGCACCTGTCCCCACTCTCCAGCACGACTCCACGGGAACGTCAGACGAGGATGAGCTGATTATACCAAACCTGCCTGATCCCAGCAGAGAGAGAAACAATCACATCGAGCACCATAGCTTTAGATGCTCTGTATCAGCCGAGCTGGAATTACACGTGACGTGAGAAAAGAGAGGAAAATGCCACACTCAATTCATTGCAAAACAGATGAGAACATAAGTGAGGCCTTGCTTTGGGAGCTGAGGAAGAGGAGTACATAAACATAGACAGGGTTAGTCTGCTCTATAAATACTCCCTTCTATATCTTTGATAAGGCCATAGCATTTGGAATAGTATGACAAAAGATGAAATTAAAGGGAAAGATGAAAACTGACATCCAGATCAGAGGGAAAGGACTTCTTTATACAACTGTATACAAATTCAGAAACGAGGAAGAAATGAAGGAAATCCCAACATAAGCTTCAAAACGTGAACAGCAAATGTGCTGCTACAAAGGTGTTTTTTTTTTTTGTTAACATTGCCATATAGACTCTAAATTCTGATTGGCAACATGACTAAAATGACCACTCATCCATAGCAAAATCACAATCAAATCAGACAGGACTTCACAATGCATTTTTCTGTATTCAAAGATATTTTGTCTAAATTCAAAAGCAGCATCACGTCTATCCTTCCCCATTGAAGAAATCCCATAATGCACTGCGATAATCTGTGGAAAAAGTACATCCAACATGGCAGATACAATAATTATAAATAATTTATTCAGTGCTCAAAAGGTATCAATAAAAAAGACCAAGCTGTTTTTTTTTATCTACTTTTCAGAATTCTGCTGCATCCTTCACAACCTGACATTCAGAAATGACCCACAATCTGTGGCTCAATCCAGTGAATCCTCCCTCACCGTCTCATTGTACGCCTCAGTCTTCGCTCACAGAGATGCATCTGCGCTGCTGATAGTTTTCCAGAATGACTGTGGAGCATCTTTGTAGAGCTAAATGCATGTTTGGTTTCTCAGTGTGTTCTCTGAAGACTTTTTTTATCAGATTTGTCGACTGGCAGCTGTGTCTCGTCCTTTGTTCTCCACTTGAGCTATGCTCTTTCATGTAATTTCTGTTGTTCCTCTCTTTGCCTCTTCATCCCATGGTGGCTGTGAGAATGAAGAAGTGTCACATAGATCAGTTTCTCATTTCAGCACGCCGCTTGCCACGGGTTTGAACCTCCTCGCAGCCCGAGAGAACTCACAGCAGGTCTTCTCACAGCGCGCTGAGATTTCCAGAGTTTGAGTTTGGATTTCAGTGAGTAATTCTGTAAAAATAGCTTCCTGATGATGGAGCACTTTACATGGAGTGAGTGTATCATCTTTACATATGTACGAATGTGAGAGATATGACACTTGAAGAATTGGTGACTAGTAATCAATTTCACAAATAAGCTTTAAAGATTAACTCAAGCCAGAAGACAAGTTGTCTTTCATAGCTCAGGTAGACTGTTACGTTAATTTTAAAGGAATAGTTTACCCAATTATGAAATTTCTGTCACCATTTACACACCCTCATGTTATTCCAAACCAACGCTCTATAAAAACATATTTATACATATTTTTTTTATTGGCATTGATGGTTCCATGAAGAACCTTTAACATCCATGAAAGCTTTCAGGGTTCTTTAAAGTGGAAAAAGATTATTTAGATTTGTTTTACATGTTTTTCAAACATAGAAAAAAGGTTATTTTAAGAACAGTTCACTGAAAGGTTCTTTGGGAAAGCAAAAAAAAAAAAGTTTATTCTATGGCATCACAGTTTGACATTAATGCGATATATCTTATGAAATTATTAGAGTATTCTTTTTTTTTTTTTTTAGGTTTTTCCTACACTCTTAAAAATAATGGTTCAAAAAAGGTGTTTCATTTTTTATTTATTCATTTTTTATTTATTTATCATTTTTTTTGCAGTGATGGCATAGAAAGAACCGTTCTGAACCATTTTTTCTTAAATAACATTAAGAACCTTTTGCAGAATGGAAAGTTTCCATAGATGTTAAAGGTTCTTCATGGAACCATCAATGCCAGAAAGGAACCTTTTATTTTTAAGAGTACAGGAGAAGAAAACGTCTTCACTTGCTGTGGATGTGGATACATGGCAAATTACATTTACAAAATACATTTTGCAAGATGTGTAATGACTGTTCAAGGTAATGTTTTCTTGCTCACCATTCAGTATTTCTGTATTACTGCTCTACAATCAAACCGGCCACCACAACAGCAGATTTATTTTTAGGAAGAGGAGCCTGGCCTGCCGCTAGCCGCTGGACTCCCAGCAGCACTGATCCTGAGTCAGGAGAGACTGATAAGGAGTGAAGCAGCCCTGCTGACAGATGACAAGAGCAACAGGCTGTTTCTCTGACATTCACCACCACTGGCAGACAGTGGAAGGAAAAAAAATAGTGCAATAATGATGGAGAACAAGAGAATGAGAGTGAGGGGAGAGGGGGAATCCAGAGGGATGCTTCTGCTTTGGGAGTTTTGCAATATTTTCAAACGCAATATCTGTACCTGGTTGTGTTACCAATATATCAGTCCTGTGCTGCTGTCTTGACTGATAAACTTCACTGAGTTCTCTGTGCAAGACAGGAGAATTGAGAGTAACCTTTTTTTTTTTCCAAGTGGTTGCTAGGGTACTCTAAACAGTTGCTAGGTATTGTTAGTTTTTACACTTTTAAGCTTTAGTCAGATTTTGTTTGGTCTTTTTTATACTTTTTTATATTCCTTTAAATTAAGGAAGTGCCTGTAATATTTTCCTTTGCACACTATACAGTACTTTGTTGTCAGGGTTGGGGATGAAGGGATGAGGTGAGGACTCAATGGTGCAGGAGATAAGGGCTTTTTATAAAAAAAAAAAGAAAAACAAAAACTACCCCGTCGGGGAAAAACTGGCAGGCAAGGCAAGGCAAGATCAGGACACATCCAGGGTGATAAGATGAAGAACTCGCACGGGACTGCAAACACAAGGAGAATAAATACGAAGCAAACAAGGAGGGTAACGAGGGAACACATGTGGGGC
This sequence comes from Sinocyclocheilus anshuiensis, assembly GCF_001515605.1. Classification (NCBI taxonomy): domain Eukaryota; kingdom Metazoa; phylum Chordata; class Actinopteri; order Cypriniformes; family Cyprinidae; genus Sinocyclocheilus; species Sinocyclocheilus anshuiensis. Next base: position 112,918 of record NW_015548268.1, read on the forward strand.
AAATTAACCAATAATCAGGTAACAAGATGGGTGGGGTCAAGACAAGTGACATGAGAGCACATGGCACACAGGAAACCACGACAAAAGCCATGTGCTCACACAAAACAAACACAAGCACATGGCCAGCAAAACAAATCACAAGCCACGTGCTTGTACAAAACAAGACACGAACACGCAGCTAATGAGAAAACTCATAAGCCCCATGTTCACACAAGACAAGACAGCACGCAGCCAGCAAAAACCAAGCTGCGTGCTGCACAACACAAGACAAAACAGGACATGAAAGCACGCAGTCGATAACACGAGCTGCGTGCAACAACAGCACAAGACAACAAGAAAAGCACGCGGCCCAACACAAACCATGTGCTACACAAACACAACACACGTGGACAGAAGAGCGCACGGCCGAGCGAACTCGAGACCGCAAGCTCCCACAACCAGACAGAACATGGAGCGTGAGTGTCCGGACCCCAACACGAAACCGAAACTCAACAAGACATGAGTGCCAGGATCTGAACACCACGCTCCAACATGAAACAGTACACGCAGACAAGAGCACACGGCTAGAGCACTCTCAAAGCCGCACGCTCACATGAAAACAATGACATGACGGGAGTGTCAGGGCTCTGTCACAAAACCATGAATAACACTAGACCGACTACTTCTAAATTTTCTAAATAAAATGTGGTGCATGTGAAACTAGGGAACTCTAAACTTGCTAGGATTTGTTAATTTTTACAGTTTTACTTTAGTCTTTTTTTAAATTTCCTTTAGTTTTATATTGTGTCTTATTTATTCATTTTAGTCAATTTAACTCTAAAATGGCATTTAATTTTATTAGACAAAAATAACATTTTAGTTCGCTGAGCAACTAAATTAAATATACAATCATTTTACATGTTAATCAAAACAAGTATTAACATTTCACAACATTTGCACCATTTTGCTCAGATTTAAGTTGTAATATTACATTCATATTAAGTATCTGATTATGGGATGCATTTGGGTTAATTAACCCACTAGAAAAGCACTTTAATTTACCGGTGTTCATTCATTGTTCAGCTGCAGCTCACTTCACTCAAATGCACCGATACCACACATTATTAACTATCACTGGATTATTGGAAAGAGTCATATTCATTACTGATTTTTTTTTAGAAAATGAGTTGCATTATCAATATATTTTTTTTCTTATCATATTTTCATTCTTCAGTATGTTTTAATTAATGCATACACTCACAAGCTTTACTAACTCTGATCTTTTCCAGGTCTCAGCTGTCATCACCTTAAGCGTCCCATCCCCAAACATACCTGACCCCTCTGCCTCTCCCATACCCATCCAATCACTCTTATCTGGCTTCTTGTGCAGGACTTATCTCCTTTCTCTGTCCTGATGGCAATCTCCTCCACACTGTCCGTGTTTGCTTCTCCTCGGCCTCTGTATCGAGTCCCTCTCCCTGATAAACTTGGATGGTATTCACCAGGCCCTAAAGAGACTCTGGTCCTTCCAAAAGAAAGCTAGGGATTAGCTTGTTGCAGTTGCCTTGCCTCACAGGCATGATTTTGCAATGCTCTTTGAAACTCTGCGGTCTGATTCATGGGTTGGATTTCTCCAGGCCATATACATCTTAAAAAATAAACTCAATCAAATGGGCGATGTTTGACGAGTGATTTAAAAGTGTGATGGTGTGGCGGTGAGCATAAGCAAGTCCCTTTAGGGCAAGTCAGTTCAGTTCACTTGGCAGCCATTTTGAAAATGCTCCTAGGCAGTGATTTTCTAAAAAAAAAAAAAAACAAGTTGCTACCTTAAGTTTTGAAGTATAATCACATTAGCTGTAAGTCATTTCAACTTCAATTAAATTAAACTGATTTTGTATATATATTTGTCATATAGCTGAATGTTTTATATATATGTGACCCTGGACAACAAAACCAGTCATAAGGGTCAATTTTTTGAAATTGAGGTTTATATATCATCTGAAAGCTGAAAAAATAAGCTTTCCATTGATGTATGGTTTGTTAGGGTGCAAAAAAATAAAAATATTGAGAAAATCGCCTTTAAAGTTGTCCAAACGAAGTCCTTAGCAACGCATATTACTAATGATAATAATTTTTTTATATATTTGCGGTAGAAAGTTTACAAAATAGCTTCATGGAACATGATCTTTACTTAATACCCTACTGATTTTTGGCATAAAAGAAAAATCGATAATTTTGATCCATACTATGTATTGTTGGCTATTGCTACAAATATACCCAAGCGACTTATGACTGGTTTTGTGGTCCATATACACGTACACATTACACGTATATATAAATAGCCTACTACTTCTGACCTCAGAAGACTACAGAGGGTAGTCCGGACTGCTGAGCGAATCATTGGTACAACCCTCCCTTCTCTTCAAGAACTGTACTCATCCAGAGTGAGCAAAAGGGCTGGCAAAATCACTATGGACCCCTCACATCCAGCACACTCCCTCTTTGAACTGTTGCCATCTGGTCGACGCTACAGAGCACTGAGCACCAGAACCGCTAGGCACAGGAACAGTTTCTTCCCTCAGGCAATCCATCTCATGAACACCTGACAATAACTGTGGAACAAACACTATTTATACACTCATCACTTATTTATCTAACACACACACACTTAGTCTACACCTCAAATTTGCACATAATATACCTGTACATACAAAACTGTCTTATTGTAATATACCTGCACATACAATTGTCAATTTATATATTTTATTTCTTATTTACTTGTTCTATTTTTTTATTCTTCTTTTATTATCTGTGTATTTGTACTGTCGCTGTCATTCTGTTGCACTGCGGAAGCTTCTGTCATGAAAAAAAAATCCTCGTATGTGAAAACATACCTGGCAATAAAGCTAATTCTGATTCTGATTCTGATAATAATATATGAATAATACTATACAATATATGTTGCTCCTTTAGCTCAAATCAGGCTGAAAATAAGTCCTGCCAATACGGCAGACCAAAATACCAGACGATGCCTTCATCAAACAGAAAAATAAAACTTCCATTCTTATATTCGCCAGGTTGAGTACTGCAAATTCTCATTCATTTTTCTACAAGTGGTTTGTCTCCTCCTCTTTCTACTGTCTCTGGCACAGCTCAGATGTTTGTATGTTTCAGGTTTTCTGTGATTGGTTGAGGGCTGAGGGATTTGGCCAATAAATTAAAGCACTGAATTGGAGAATCTCATTTGGCCTGACAGACTCCGCATAATTCACCAGGGGCCGCAGGTAGTTGAGTAGCTACAGAAGGTAGCTAGCGGGGGCGGGTTGCCAGTTCTTTTTCTCTTTCACTCTCTCTTCTGTCTTTCCTGTGATCTAATGTGGGAGCTGTATGGTGTCAGAGTGACTTAGCGCTTACCTGGGAAGGCATTGCTGTACAGCATCTGAACGAGCTAGAGCAGATGGTTAGCGGTGTTGGCTAATGGTACCAGAGAGAAAGGACATCCCTCTGCCACACGAAAGGGCTTTTTCCCTCAAAGCTCCACATAGAGTCATCAAATACACATTGCATATTCGTCAACCCCTTAAAGCTAAATTTTAACTCTTTTTGATTAATACACCCTAAAAACGAAGCCACCTGAATTCATACTTGCGGGTGAAACACACACTAATGTCTGTGTCTCTCCACGGTTGCGACCATTACTCGTCTGGCTCTCTTAACTGATGGCTTCCTGTGCTGCGCCTTAAACGATTGCTCCCATTAGCATTTGAAAATATGGAACACAATGACCAATTTTGCATGTATAGAGACATTTGTGTGATTAATCAAGGGGGGGGTGTTTAACCTCTAAGCCCCACAGGAGCTGTTCTACACGGGCAGCTGGAGACGCCTCAACGCACAGATCTAATAAAACACTGTCTTCAAACCAGGGAGTGCCACTCGATACTGTCCTAGTCCACTGTTAAACATGAAGGACACCTGATAGCCAGCTGTTTGGGGTAGTTAGAGGACCTCAGGTTTCCTGGTCTAGTTTTTATTGCCAGACCTAATTTTTCAAGACCCTTTGTGCAACCCAAACCCAAAAGTATATATACTTGGAAAGAACCAGGCATAAATTAGACCACAGTGCCTAATAAACAATACATACATATTTTAAGTATTGTAAAAATGACTGTGGAATGTAAAGGTTAGGTTTTGGGTTGCAGTTATGATGGCAGGGTATGATGCAACAATTATAACTAATGTGATTGGGGTTCCAAGAGTGCTGATATTTATTCCTGATATTTCAGACAGTTGTTATCACATTTTCTTTGTGTTCATTGCATTATGTGAGTGGAACTGTGCACAGAGTGGAGTTTAATCAAGGACTGTATATACACACCAAGATGGTTCACTGATATGGGAGAAAGTGCAATGCGCAATATGGCGGAATAGGTCCCACCTTCTAATTAAAATAGCCAATCTCTATTGGTAAAGTCGTCACTGCAGCTGTCTTTTTACCATAGAAACACTAAGGGTGTGTTTATACGATACTGCTTTCAACTAAAAAAGAAATATGTGTTTTGGCCCTAAATTTACACAACAATGGCATTGTGTTGGGGGGCTGAAAATGCAAACTTTTGAAAACGGTTTCAAAGTGCAAGTTTTTGAGAACAATTCCGTTATTGTCTCAGTGTAAACTACAAAAACATGTGAAAACGGTAAAGTCATGCGCATTATGTGTTCAGTGGATAGGAATGTGCGCAGACGTGTAGTGTTTCTTTACAAAGTGACATAGCCAACTACTGGCCTGGCATGCATAATACAGCATTTTTAGATGGTTTCTGGATCCGTGTGAACAGGGATCATTTTGGCAACATTGTCTGTATGCGAAAATATTTTTAAAAAGCAAAGAAAAAATGTTTCCGTTTTTAGTACATTGTTGTTGTGTAAATGCACTCTAAGTGTCCTGAAACTACACATGCACACTGGCTGGACCAACCTGGAAAAACTTTTTTTGTGCTATTTCAGCAAAAGAAACAACACTTATAGGGCATTTAATGTCAGTTTTGCTGCTGATTTGAAATATATTATTTAAATGTGAGTTTGTCAAGCAGTTTTTGAGATTTCAGTATTTCCCCATTCAGGTAGATGGGAGTTGGTCTTGCATGCCCAAAAGAGCTGCAAATATTGCAGCAGAGTGAACTGACTTTTCTTGAAAAGTCTTTTTTTGTTTTTGTTGAGCCACAAGCAGGAAACAGGAAATGGAAAACACTGTGTGGAGCTTGAAAACCTGGAGTGATTACATTGCTTTCAGAAGGCAAGGGTAAATTGCTGTTGAATCACTCAACTACGGTTGTGACAGACATACTTGCATGACATTGCTTAAATAACCATGTTTATTCACCACCCCATCTAAGTGTTACTGGGAATGACATAGGGCCGAACATTTCCCCTTGGGGCACCTCACTGCTACAAATAAATAAATAAAAAATATATGCAAGAGTTGAAAGAGATGAGAGAGAAGATGATACACATTGAAAATGTGAATTGGTGAGCCCAATGAAAGGTCATCCAAGCTGACAAACCAGCACAGTGGTTCTGTCTCTTTCTCTCTGTGGAGCATTAGAGTAATTTCAGAGGGAAGAGGCGTTCAGGTATCCTGCGGTGAGACTGCCAACTCTCTTTCAGTGCTCTCTTAGACCTGATGCACAATGGCACTCCACAGATTCCTGCACAGAAGCCCACCTGCTAATACAATCACTCACCCCACTCGCTGTTGAAACGCGCATTTACGAAGCCCAGGAGCTCAGGTCAGCAACTGGATGTGCTGACAGTTACTGTAAGGCTAAATCCACACATATTCAGTAGTCAGTCAAAGTAACTAAAGATATTTTCATTTTAAGCTAGCATTTTCTAGGCATTCACATTTATAATCAATTGCTACAGGTTGCACTACTGATGGTTTCTAGTAGCCGATACTACTAGCCCATTAGTAGTTGCCGTAATTCATTGACAGTTGCATAAAGTTGAACTTTGTTGGATTGCTGATGGTCTCTGTCACTCTCATTGAAAACAAATTACTTCTGGTCACTTCTGTCACTATAAATCGCTGACAGTTTGAACACCCTGGATCAATACAAACTAAGCTCAAATTGACAACAATCAAGGTTAAGTAAATTGGGCCAAATTTTTGAGAATTTAAAAGCAGACATTGAAGTATTTACTTTAATTATTATGTTAAAACTTGAATATTATTTGAGCTGTGAAGCTTTTTACAGTCATTTCAAGGTTGATGGGATTATGCAACTAAATTGTAAATCTGGATGTAATCTTGCACCAAATTATTAAAGATTTTTTACACTTAAATCATGCTAACACAGTTGCTTGTGCGATAAACTATTACTTACTACTACTACTGTGTGAGGAATTGTAGATACAGAATAAAAGATGCTTTATTTTGTGAATTGTTTTGGAAGAAAAAGAATACTCAGCCTGTGTATTTTTGAGAATACCTTTAGTCATTTTTCTGTGATAAAATCATAGTGATGACATTAGTTGTGATAACTATTACATATTCAATACAGTTCTCTCGAATGTTCTTGTTCTTTGTGTGAGGCATATTCATGACTGGGTGCATTCTGCAAATCTCTGGATTACAGATTGAGTGGGTCAATAACTGGTAGGTGGTTTTTACACTTAATGAGCTGTTAAAGGCTGATTGTTTCACTGTTTTCTTATGAAGATGAGCTCTTCTCAAAATGCATTTATTTATTTGTGCATGAATGTTATTTGAGGTCGCTGCCAAGTGTGTTGCGGGATTCTCTCTGGCGGACCGACAGAGAGAAAGAGACTATCACCCTAGACTCCAGATGAAAGCTTGGCCTGGTTTCAAAGTTTCCACACGGCAAAGCTTGCAAAACACCTGAGAGATAACTCTACGGAGGGATTAGCCGCCATTTCTTTTATCTCCCTCTCTTCCTTCTCTTTTCTCCCTCGTTTTCTTTTCATGTGCCAAGCTTGCGACACACTGCGACCGTAGCGTTCCTCCTGGCTCCAGAGGCCCACTTTCCGATACCATTCATCCCCTTAGCCCCTGGATTTGTTTATTTAATCCAATATTTATGCACTGTGTATTAGGGCAAATGCAAAACAGCTTGCCTCTGTAACAAACTGACACACCGGACCAGATAAACAGAAAACACACCCACAATCTGCACGTAAGAAAGCAGGAAAATGCATTTTGAGGGAAGGCTTTACAGCAAAGAGGAAAGATAACCTAACGCAGCCTTCAACGGATTATAACTATATGCACGAAAAGCATACAGTTCTCAAAATGCATTTCTTTATTTGTATGCTGTGCAACTACAAAGCAGCAGACAAATTAAACACAGGATTGGATCATACGGAATGCAAATGGATCAAATTTAGAGTTGCACACAAAAAAATGCAGACCGTCCTTTGAGGCTTGTTCAATACAAGTGGCCCGGCTCACAGTTTATTGTCTACATAGCGGAGTTTAAATCTAATGACAGCTCAGAGATCGAATCTTCTCGCTTGAAACCATATGCGGCGTCTAATCGCTCTCTAATGTCCGCTCTTTTCACCAAAGCTATGAAAAATCTGAACTTAATCTTTAATACAAACAAACCGACTGCGCTATTCAGCACAAGCTCAGGCCGTTTCTCAGAGGAGCGGAGCCCAGGCTTGGCTCTCCTCCAGGGGTGTTATCAGGGTGCCTGCGACTCCCTGGTGTCCAGATGAAGTGCGTAGTGCCCATCTGTTGACTGTATGATGAAGCTCCACGCATACACACAGCCGGAGGAGGTCTGGATCAGGGTATGGGGAGTTGATGATGAACCCATGCTACTGGCGTTATCGGGACACCAAGGAGCAGGCCGTGGTCTCACTTGTACCATTTGGAAATGGCACATTTGGGCATGGGGTTGGCAGGCGTCAGGCATGACCTGACAGCTTGTCATTTGACTGAGGCTGCTCAGCTGCGAGTCATGAATTTTCTCTGCAGTGAAAACACTTAGTGCTGTGTGGGCAGTTTGGATGAGATCTTGCGTTTGCTCAAAATGAATCATTCTGAAGTGATTTTAAGAACATCATTAATGTGGCAAAGTTAATTTTTTGTCATTATTTATTTATGAATATATCTTTCGATGGTGCTTTGATATGGGTAAATTTCTCTCTTATGCTCTGATGAGAAACTTAAATAATCAGCTTATTAATAAATAAGCAAAACACTAATCCTGATGTTATTCAAAATTGAGAGAGAAATTGTTGCTGTTGGTTGTCGTGGAGTAAAAGTTAATGCAAGTGGAACAATACAAGTTAGAAGTTTGTTTTATTTATTTTGAATCCAAATTCAAAGTTTTTTTTTTATTCTTGTGCAGAGTTTTCTTTTTCTAATGGATCATCTCAGTTATGTTTCATTTATTTATTTTTTTATTTTTTACATGTTCATATTGAAATCCAATCCACAGCAGTGTAATTGTTAACTAAAATTAAACTAAAACGCATTCTTGTTAAAGTGCCCCTATTATGCCTTTTCGAATATTACCTTTCATGCAGTGTGTCATGTAGCTGTATGTGAACATAAACTGTCTGCAAAGTTGTGAAGCCGACAGTGCACGATAAATAAAGTTATTGTCTATCAAAACAAAGAGTCGGCTCGCAATCGCCTAAACGAGTCGTCAGGAATTCGAATCGTATTCTGTTAGGCTCTACATCACGAAGTAACACATTCGCATAATGTCTGACCATGTTCTACGTTGCCAACTTGCCCGCCGACAAACAGTAAAATTTCCGTGTGGGTATTTGAAAATAAGTTATCTGCAAAGTTGTGAAGCCGACCGTGCACGATAAATAAAGTTATTGTCTATCAAAGAAAAGAGTCGGCTCGCAATCGCCTAAACGAGTCGTCAGGAATTCGAATCGTATTCTGTTAGGCTCTACATCACGAAGTAACACATTCGCATAATGTCTGACCATGTTCTACGTTGCCAACTTGCCCGCCGACAAACAGTAAAATTTCCGTGTGGTTAACATCATGTCGAGAAGACGCTGTATCCTACGCTGTGAGAGTAAATTTGTTTAGACTTTTTTTCTCGCAAATGCAAGTTTATATCTCCTAATTCTGACTTTTTAACTCGACTTAACTCAAAAATAGTGAGTTTGTCAAATCTGAGGGAAAAAAGCCAGAAGAGCCGAGGGGAAAAGAGAGAATGACGAGTTGTTTTTCCTTATTAGAATTGCTATTTTGTACCGTATCTGTGAAATTCTCTTGCCATAAAGGCTATCTCTCCCGGGTTTTCTGCAACCATGATGCGCGCGCATCCTGAATGTTTACAAACCTATAATTGGTCTATTGACAAGTCCCCAGGGCTGTCATTCCGTCATGGCAATGGGCGTTTCGTTTCCGACCATAGACTGTGTTTCCGACACGCACTGTACACGGTAGACCAATCCAGAGCCAATCTCTCTACGGCTCTGGACCAATCACAAAGGACTGCGCTATCTGACCAATCACAGCAGTGAGGGCTCACGGAGCTTCACACGAGTCGTTTACGAATCATTTAGAAATTAGGTAAAACTAAATCGCTTTGATGAGAAAACTACTGTGTTTTTTGACCTTGCATGCATGTAAACCTGTTTTAGGAGACTCATAAAACAATATTAGCAACCTTAAAAATGGCATAATAGGGGCACTTATCTGACCAATCACAGCAGTGAGGGCTCACGGAAAGGAGGGGTTTAGAGAGACTGATTCTTTGAACTGCTTCACACGAGTCGTTTACGAATCATTTAGAAATTAGGTAAAACTAAATCGCTTTGATGAGAAAACTACTGTGTTTTTTGACCTTGCATGCATGTAAACCTGTTTTAGGAGACTCATAAAACAATATTAGCAACCTGAAAAATTGTATAATAGGGGCACTTTAAATAAAATATAAAAAGTACTACAGTCACTAAAACTGGAAAATAAATAAAAGCTTAATATAAAAAATAACTTAAAAAATAAATAAATAAAATGCCAAAAGCTCATAACATTACTAAAACTTAAAATCAAAATGAAAACTGAAAATTTACAAAGAATCGCTATTTCAAAATATTAATAAACACTATAAAAATATATAAATAATAATAAAATAACACTGGAGCATAGTTTGAGACATGATTGAGATCTTTTCTGAAGCATACTGGGGAAAAAGATTATCAGAAATTGCTAGTAAATAAAAGTAATTACAAGGAAATGACAAATAACACTGAACAAAATGTGAATTGAATTAGAAAGACTGAAATAGTATTTTCATTGTAAAATGTTGCCTACTCTGATAATCTTTGTTTTATTACAACTTTGAAAAAGCATTTTTATAGTGTAGAGGAGGTGTTTCTTCAGGAGAAAAATCTGAGAAGAGACTTCAGCAGAAGTCTCGTGTGTTCTCCATACGATCTCCTTGCTGCCTAGGAGAAACAGCTGAGGCATTTTTAGATTTTTTTTTCTTCCCAAGATCCACATGAACATTTTGCTATGCATTTATGAGCAGTGTCATGAGTTTCATGCCGCAGAGATTGTGTCAATATCCTTGGGTCCAGAATCAAATCAAGTGTAAGTACTGCTCTTCAGGGGTGGTTAACAATGAAAAGGTCTCTTTTTTTTTAAATACCGTACCGGCCTAACAGTTTTCTGTCCAAACCGATGTGAACTAATGGCCAACCACAAGTAACTCTCATGCACATGATCAATACACACTTTCTTTCTCGGGCAGGAATGGGCTCTTTGTGTTCCTGCAGGCTGGACCCCTGCTGACGTCAGCTGTCAATCAAACGTCAGCTCAGAGGGGAACGCGAGAGGAAGGCCATTCACCACTGATTCACTCCTGTCTCATTATCTCCCTCTTATTTAAGGCACATTTTTCCTCACACATTCATTCTTTTAGCTCAGAAGAAATACCTTTAATTAGACAAGGACAACTAATACAGTTTCTTATATTTAAGGTTAGGGATTTGAACAAACCGAACCAGATTAACTGGGACAAGTGATAAAAGCTTTCTCTTTCAAACCGTGATAATTGACGGGACACCCATCTCACAGTCAAATCCCAGTGGTCCAAAATCACACTGTTTATCTGTAACTGTGAAAAAGAAGTGTACTTAATTGCATTGAATGTGCATTTGTAGTGGCCTTTAAATCTATATTTTTAAAAACTGTACTTGCAGATAATATGATATTAATGAAAAGTAAAAGGCCACTTAAGTGTATTTAAACAAAAAAACAATTTCATGACACTGAAGTACACTTTTAAAAATTGCACTTTAAATCATTATAGCTGTGTCCCAAATGACACACTATGCACTTATACACTATGTATGTATGCACTATGTAGTGTATGAATTATATAAGGTTATTTTGTCATTCATAATCAGAGTCTGCTA
>NW_015548268.1:124397-126786 GCF_001515605.1 Sinocyclocheilus anshuiensis
ATATATATTCTAAACACCTTTTGTGTTCCTGCTTGCTGTAAATGTCAACAAACCATAAATCCAATATCCAACAAACCATAAATATGCATAAACAAATGCACACAGTTCCGTCGCGCGGGTAGCAAACTTAGCACACAGAAAATAATCTGCTGTAGAGCTTAATGAGTCGACTGAAGGCATGTATTTATCATCAAAGCATATTGTAATTAGCACGATAGCTGAACTTGTTTAGCGGCTGAACATTACAGTAATCTTTCTAGCCCCTCTTCCTTTGCTACGTAACTAAAGCTGCAAGAGTTGAGTGCATTTTGGTTATTTAAGTGCATCATCCGAGTATTTAAAGTGCACTTTTTATTTTTGGAATTTTCACTGTGAACACATTACTCGCACTATTACACTACAAAACATCATAGAATAGTGCATAAGCACGTGATTTGGGATGCACCTTATGTTTTAATAATCTTTTATCAAGTTTGAAACTTTTTAATGTGTTGACTAACATACTAAAGCACTACTAAAGCTTGATTATTGTTTTATCTGTAGTTTGTTATTTGTTATTATATTTAAACTTCATCATTACAAATGTGTTATTACAAATATATGTAAATGCATGGCACACAAGTTTCAATAGAAATGACATTAAAGTGTATTTTAGCTATAAATGCTTGTCAGTACACTTTAATTTCAAATAAAACAGAAGTAATTATGAAATTACACATAAAAATGTATATAAGTCCTACTTAAGTGGGTCAAAAAAAGCATTCTAATTGTATTTCATTTTGTTTATTCATTATTTCCATTATTTCATTTTGGTTAAAGTTTTAGTTTAGTATATATATATATACTTTATCTGTTATCTATTGTGCCTGTGTCGTGTGTGATACCCTCCTGCTCCATAATCAGAGGGTGCTGGCAATTATATAAGAAAATCTAATGAGAATATTAATTAGAGTTTCTCATTAGCCTAGCTCGCTAAATTAGCCAAAGGAGTTTAATGACACAGAAGAGCTGCTCTTCTCGCCTTCCCTATGAGAGGAACAAACTGTAACTACTGTAAGCGAGAGGCCTGGACCCCGCAAATGATCAGAACTACAGAGAGAGCGGGAGGAAAGGCCTGATGCACAGATGGAAGCATGTATAATTGCTAACAGCAAAGATATTTACATTGTTAATTTGTATCTCAGGAACTCAAGTCTGCCATCATGCCTCTTTTTTTTCCGCTCTCTCCTTTGATGCTGGAATGTGGTTTGGAGACATCTGGGACTGCCCCAGAATCCCTTTTTCTGTTTCAGTTTCATTCTGACATGTTAATTAATACATTATTTTTGTTATTTTCTTGTTGATTTGTTGGTTTAATTAAAGTAAATTTGAATCCATTCAGTTTTTATTAAGTTAATAAGTTCCCAGTGACCCAGATATTAAGGTTTGCAGAAGTTGTGATTATAAATATGCTTGCATTGACTCTCTCTGTTGTTTAGTTGTTTCAGAAGATGCTTTGTGTTGTTCTGCATATACACGGCAGATGTACGGCAAAATAACTGATACAGAACCTCATAAATTATTTGGAAATCATATTTATCACACAAACAGCACTTCTCAGTTGACATATTTTAGTACAAGCACACTTTGGCATACTTATTAAAGAAATAAACATACTTAATGTGAACTTAATATAATGTTATATTATCAAGCGTAGCGTTAGTTCTGGCAGGTCAAGTTAGTCAAGCTCGCATCAGCTGACTCTCAGCTGACTCTCTACCTATGGGAATATGACACCTATCTAAGCATTCATATATAAGGTCCCTCAGTATTATCAGCCGTTTTCGCATCGCTCAATAGCTAGTTACCCTCCTCCATCCCCAGCTCCTCCTCTGTCAGTCGGGATTCAGCCTTCTGATTCTCCTTGAATCAGACTAATTCTAAAATGTGTACATAAAATGATTGAACTTTAACAATATCTGCAATACATTTATGTTAGTTCTGTTCACCCTGGGGGGGGTTATCGCTGCTCTCGCCGCTCTCATCCATGCTAGGCTGCATGGAGGCGCAGGGAGTTCTTGCCCAGAACAGAACCATACCGCCAATCCAAACTGTATGCTAATTGTCAATCGTCTTTGACGATAGTGGTCCTGACAGAAATACATATACATATACATATACATATACATATACATATACATATACATATAAACCTTAACCTGTAGTACAAAACAATATCTTACCAGAAACTTCTTGTGTTGGGTCTTTCCTTTTATACAGTACCATTTGAGCTCTGTAATATAAAATAAAATGAAATTAAGTTTATATTGTAACTTTAGGTATGTATTTCTCTTCTGTATATTTCTATACATTATCGATTTCTCCTCCTAAACTGTATTCATTATAACCT
>NW_015548268.1:127916-129190 GCF_001515605.1 Sinocyclocheilus anshuiensis
GATTGAACTTTAACAATATCTGCAATACATTTATGTTAGTTCTGTTCTGTTTACCCTGGGGGGTTATTGCTGCTCTCCTTGCTCTCATCCATGCTAGGCTGCATGGATGCGCAGGGAGTTCTTGCCCAGAACGGAACCATACCGCCAATCCAAACTGTATGCTAATTGTCAATCGTCTTTGACGATAGTGGTCCTGACAGAAATAATGCTTAAGTGCTTTTTATCCACTTAAGTAGAACTTTAAGTACATCTTTATATGTCCTTTCATAATTACTTGTCTTAGAATTAGACTTTGTCTTTGAAATCGGTATAAAGTAAACTGCTGAATGTACTGACAAAAATGTATGATAAAATAAAATATACTTTAATGTTCTTTATATTTAAATATATTTGTAATTACATATTTTTAATGATGAACTTGCAATTTAGCACACACACACACACACACATATATATATAAATTAACTTTAATTGACTAAAACACTAGTTACAATTATAATTAATTACTTTCAATGTGCTTTAGTATGTCAGTCAACACATAAAAACTGTCTTTAAGTAAACTTAAATGTCCTTTTATTTCCAAACCTGTATGAGTTTCTTTCTTCTGTATTATTTTCCATATTATGGAAGTCAATGGCTACCGTCAACTGTTTGGTTACTAACATTCTTCAAATTATCTTCTTTTGTGTTCAAGTTCTGTCATCATTTACTCACCCATGTCATTCCAAATCTTTCTCTCTTTAATTATTCTATTCTATTCTATTCTATTCTATTCTATTCTATTCTATTCTATTCCACACAATGAAAGTAATTTGGGTCCAGTATTGTATTGGACTTCATTGACTTTCACTGTATGGTCAAAAAACGTCTTCAAAAAATCTTTTCTGTGTTTCATAGAAGGAAGAAAGTCATACGGGTTTGGAATAACATGAGGCTGAGAAGACGTTTGGGTGAACTATTTTTAAATACTTTATTAAGAGTTGTGCCAACAAAGCGAAATCACTGACAGTAAGGATGTGTGTGGGATTCACCGAGGGCCAAGTGCCAGATCAGAGATGGGAAAATTCAAGACTTATGAGCAAACTAAAGTCATCTGATAAATGTGGATCATGGATCATTGATTGCCACGAGCAGCACACAGTCTGTGCGACCACAACGTCTCACACGGGGTTGAATGGTTGTCATGATGGTGTTTCCTATCCAGAAATTTGGTCTGATAGAGAAATAGAGGGAGAAAAGAGAGAGAGAGGCAGTGATGTAGTCAGTATGGGCAT
>NW_015548268.1:135883-138063 GCF_001515605.1 Sinocyclocheilus anshuiensis
TATTCTATTCTATTCTATTCTATTCTATTCCACACAATGAAAGTAATTTGGGTCCAGTATTGTATTGGACTTCATTGACTTTCACTGTATGGTCAAAAAACGTCTTCAAAAAATCTTTTCTGTGTTTCATAGAAGGAAGAAAGTCATACGGGTTTGGAATAACATGAGGCTGAGAAGACGTTTGGGTGAACTATTTTTAAATACTTTATTAAGAGTTGTGCCAACAAAGCGAAATCACTGACAGTAAGGATGTGTGTGGGATTCACCGAGTGCCAGATTGTTTTTCAGAGATGGGAAAATTCAAGACTTATGAGCAAACTAAAGTCATCTGATAAATGTGGATCATTGAAAACAGATTGCCACGAGCAGCACACAGTCTGTGCGACCACAACGTCTC
Source organism: Sinocyclocheilus anshuiensis (assembly GCF_001515605.1). Lineage (NCBI taxonomy): Eukaryota > Metazoa > Chordata > Actinopteri > Cypriniformes > Cyprinidae > Sinocyclocheilus > Sinocyclocheilus anshuiensis. The sequence continues at coordinate 136,281 of NW_015548268.1, forward strand.
ACACGGGGTTGAATGGTTGTCATGATGGTGTTTCCTATCCAGAAATTTGGTCTGATAGAGAAATAGAGGGAGAAAAGAGAGAGAGAGGCAGTGATGTAGTCAGTATGGGCATGCAGGAATGCAGGTTTGGTCAGGCCAAAGTCACAACCACAATAAAGTTTCTTCCGTCATTGAACGTTCCTATGATCTGATATTTCCTGGCATGGATAATAAAAGACAGGCTGAAAGGAGATAAAAATGGAGGGATGAGAGAGGACAGACATGCTTTAAGTGGTACTGCATGGATGCAAAGAAGACAGACAGGATAGCATGTGTTCGATTAGAAACACAGTTCTGTGCAGACGTCATCAACGGCTTCATTTACTAAAGTACTTTGCAGTTTGTACAGTTTGTCTCTTATCACGTTTACATGCACATAATTTTTTTATTATTCTGGTACTTTATAAAAAAGGTTTTATATTCAGGAATATGAAGACCGTGGCGTGGATCAGGCCGCTATCACTTCACTTTCTGCTGTATGGTGTCCTCAAGGAAGTGTAGCCTGCGTAAGCTGAATTATTTATCCCCCCTCTTCACAAAGATGTACACTGAAATATGTGAGCAGTAAACTCTAGAAGTGTGCTATACCAAAAAGCCATTGTTCGCTAATGACATCCTTCCAGTTTTATGCTGTGAATATCAATTGTATCTCAGTCCCTTAGGCTGTGTGTGTGTGTGTGTGTGTGTGTGTGTGGTCTTGCATACCAACCCCAAGAAAAACCATAGTTACAAACTATAAATAAGAGAACACAGCAATTTACATAACTACAGCCGTAAACATGGCTAACAAGCTTTCACATTGCCTGTTTATAACAAGCTCTCGGTGTGTCTGTACATTAAAGTCAGCTCAGCAGTGTGAAGGTTGTTCCTAAAGGTGATTTGTGTATTGTTTTTTTGTTAAAATAATGCTATAATGGGTAGTATTTTACACAAATTAACACTTTGGCTCTGCGGCACTTCTAAAACATTGCTGCTTGTTTGATAATCAAGGCCAGCCTGACATAGCAACAGCTCAACCAATGACTTGCAGTTGGGGCGGGGCTTTCTGTTTTGTCCAACCAATGGCAGATGGGGTGAGTGTTTGAGAAACCTGTTTGAAATTATTTTAGCAATGCTGATGTTAAAATGTTCTAGTGGCACAAAAATGACATACTTCAGCTTCATGTCAGCAGGGCAAAATTGTACTTACTGTTAAATACTGTATATTAGCTAAATAACAGTTAAAGCATGTGAGGTTCCCTGTGTGTGAGTATCTAAGGATTTTCACGGTTTTTTTTGTTTTTGTTTTTCTTAAAGGGGTGGTTGATTGCGATTTCACTTTTTTAATGTTAGTTAGTGTGCAATGTTGCTGTTTGATCATAAACAATATCTGCAAAGTTACAAAGCTGAAAGTTCAATGCAAACGGAGATATCGTCTTTTAAAATTCTGGCAGTTTAATGCCTACAAAAACGGCTGGTAGGGACTACAACGAGTTACTTCCCGGGTTCGTTACGTCAAGAACCCAGAATTTTACATAAACCCCCCCCTCCGGGAACACGCAGCAAAGGGGGCGAGGCCATGCTGAGCTGCTTTAGAGAAGAGGAAGAGAAAACTAGGGGTGCACATAAAAATCTGTTCTTATATGAATCGCGATTCTGTCTTCTAACGATTCTAATGGATTCACAAGTTTCAAAATCAATGTTCTAAAGCAGCATTCTCATCCTGTTCCTGGCCTCGCCCTGCTCTGCACACGCTCTGCATCTC
>NW_015548268.1:138139-146567 GCF_001515605.1 Sinocyclocheilus anshuiensis
TCTGCTTCTCAATCGGGCTCAAACTGATAAGCAATATAGACGACGTCATTGTTTACAATACAACCGGAGCACATGCCGCTATATTGAGGGGCGGGACGTTTAGACACATGCTAGAGGCGGTTTAGCCAATCACAACACACTGGGCTAGCTAATCAATCAGAGCCCATCGTGTATTTCTGAGGGAGGGGCTTCATAAAAACAGGAAGTGATCAGCGCGTTCAGAGGAGAAGGGACAGAGAGTTGTGGAATAAAGGTCAATTATGAGAAAAATAATGCGTTTTTTAACAAACGAAGCATTAACACATGTTAGACTGCACCCCATAAACACAATCAAGCCTAGAAAAAAAAACAGTCAACCAGCCCTTTAAGGTAATTGCTATTTTTTATGTCAATTTTTCTCACAATTCTGAGTTTGTATCTCACAATTCTGTCTTTTTCTGTTGTTGTTTTTCTGTTTGAGTTTTTCTCAGAATTGCAGGATATAAAGTCAGAATTCTGACCTGCTTGCAATTCTGCGTTTATATATCTCGCATTTCTATGTTTTTCTTGCAGGTCTGTTTTTATGTTTCCACCGTAGAGTAAAAAATAAAAAATAAATCAAAAAGGTAATTGTGACTTTTTATCTCACAATATTGACTTTTTTTGTGCATTCATTCACAATTCTGCATTTAAATCTCGTATTCCTGCATTTATGTCTTCGATTTGGAAGTTTATATCTTGCAATTCTGAGTTTGAATTGTGACTTTAAAAAGTCGCAATGACCTTTTTATTTATTTATTTTTTTAACCCATGGCAGAAACGAAATTTAATAGCAGTTTTCACACAATGATTAAAGGCATAAAAGGTAAATTTTTAGGTGAATATCCTGGCAGGTCTTTTAAGTATAATGAAAGAAGAGAGGATAGGGGCTGTCAAGCTCCATAAAAGCACCATAATTGTATAATAAAAGTGGCCATTAACTATTTTTCAAGTGTTCTTAAGTCATATGATAGTTTTCTGCAAAACCCAAATGACTTGTTTATGAATCAGATAGACTGATAGTATCAAACAGTAGACTCTGTGTGTGTGTGTGTGTGTGTGTGTGTGTGTGTGTGTGTGTGTGTGTGTGTGTGTGTGTCTGTGTGACATCTCATTCAAGACCAGCATTCCAGAGTAGAGAAGTGCTTCATGATTAGACTCTGTGTGTGTGTGTGTGTGTGTGTGTGTGTGTGTGTGTGTGTGAGCACTCGTTCTAGAAGCCAAAATCAATTTCACTTCCTGCCAGAAAATATATTGACTGATTAAATTTAGGTTGTGAATTCAGTTAGTCCATGATTTTCTCTGCATATATGCATAGTAACAAATTACATTTGATGTCATTTGAACTGACTTAAATGCAAAAACTTGTTAGCAATTACATAGTGACTTGAAGAGTGAATTAAAATTACATTTTCACAATAAACATGAAACATTAATTTGACCTCATGTCACTTTTGATGATCCCACTACAAACAGTAACTAAGCAGATATTTCCAGCAAATGGCATATTTTTATCTCTTTGACTGAATTATACTCTCTCATTTACAACTCTCTCACCGGCGTGATAAAATCGCTCGAATAATTAGCGCTGTCACGGCCATTGATTGCAGATATTGATAGAATGAGACAGTGAAGTGAGCACATTTGGGTTGTTTAATTGGAGAGCCGTATTTCTGACCGGGTGTGAGTCGAGTCCTGATCACAATCAAGAGAAAATGGCCCTTGTGTTAGCGAGTGCTAATGCTCACCGTCGACTGATGGAGACTGACGTGGAGTTGGTATTGATTAGGTCCCTACTCTGTCATCAAATTCTACAAAGGACTGATAATTCCACCCAACACTTCTCCCGCAGACATCTGCATCCACTTATATGAGAAACGGCTCCCACAAATCACTCGCTTCACTCATGTAATCAAACTCGGATTGAGGCGGCGCTTTTTTGTTCGCTTTAGTAGCGACAGGCGCTGTCAGGTTGAAGGTCATAGTTTTGTTGCGTTAAATCAAGCGAGGAATTGCAGTTTTGGTTGGGTTGTGTCAAATCTCTCAGCTGCTTGGAAGTCAACAGTTCTTCTGATATGTTTAGGAGTGAATGTCATGCTCTCAGCGTGTGATGCTGTTCTGCACAAATATACCGTTTGCTACCTGCTGACAAAATATGCAGGTTCTTGTAAGCAGCCTTGCTTAGAAACAGTTTGCAGAGACAATAAAATGCAAAAAGTCCAGAATGAACACAACTGCATAGCTTCACATTCCAGTTTAATATAATGTGGTGTCTTGAGCCATGACCAGTGTACACATGGACTAAACATTTATTGCAGGCTATTGACGGGCTAGACTTATTTACAGTTTCTCAGAGTGGTTTAAACTTGAATGTTGTCACCCTTTATGGGGTAAACCACCAGAATTGGAACATGCCATTGAATAGACTATTGTAGACTAGTGTAATAGATTTTCAGCAAAATGGAAATCAATCAAAGCACAAACTATGAGTGTAAATGGTACACAAGTGTAAATGGTAACATAAAAAATATCAACCATTATTTTGGCCAAATACCGCAATTCAATAATTGTAAACCATCTGCATGAAGTAAAACAAATAAACATAAAAAACATATAAAAATAAAATAAAATAATGTATATATATATATATATATATATATATTACACATAAAAATTTTACTACATTGTAAAAAAGGATTTTTCATAGCAAGTAAGTAAAATAAAGATTATAAAATAAAGAGTATGTTTTATAAGAAAATACTATTTTAGTCTTTCTATTTCAAAACTTCACATTTAATGCCTTACTTGTTGATTCTTTGTAATTATTTGTTAATGTCTGACTAAAAATTGTTTCTACAACAGTGTATATGTAGTATCATTCATCTATATTATATATAATGCAATAATAACAGTAATTGATGATACATTTAAATAATATGTAAATATATACATCTAATACAGATGGTGTTTTGAAGCTTGAAGCTATAATAATGTCATGAAAAATATCTGCAAATAGATATTTAGTACTTATTAAATCTCCCCAGTAACACACTACTTAAATGATTTTATTATATCTGCATGTACGATCTCCTCAGGGTCTGTTCCTCTCAGATCTCCAGTCAGAAGATCTCGACTTGCTTTGTTATTGCAATCAAAAGTCTTAAAAATACAGACAGATCTCAGTGCTTACTTTCCATCACTTATGATGCCTTGATTTATGTTCTTTCTCTCATCACCATGACTATACCCTCATAAATAATCAAAGACCCTGCATATCTCCCAATCCAATGTTTGATAAGTAAACTCGCTTGACCGAGCGGGAATATTCAGAGGTTTGTTTACCAAGGATGCTTATGTGGTATTATAGTGTGTAGGACCCAGAGGATCCAAGATCTAATGTTGTTTTTGTAAGGACTGCAGAATTTCCATAAGGAACCCATGGGAAGTCATTATGGAGCTGCTCGTTCACCAACCATCAATCTGTAATTAATATATGCAATTCAGATCACAACTCACTTTGGCCTATATCTCCATTATCATCTTCCCAAACAAGGACTGCATTCCTTCAGATATTTCTGAGATTCATTAAGGCCTCAATGGAGTCATGTGGGAAAAATTCTCTTTTATTAAAGACACAAAGGACATCTGTCAGGTCAGGGATCATCTCCAATGTGCAAACTAATAAAATCCAAATATAAATGAGAGGAAATGTCTGCTGCGTTGAATGACAGGAAGGAATTGAAGGAATGGCTGTGGGATGTGTGGAATTCCAGGATGCCTTTCTAAGGACCGCAGTGGCAGGAGGCCGTGTTGACCCAAGATTGTATTTGCACCTATGAAACACAGAGGAATGTGTGCTTTATTCACACAATGTCTGAAAGAAAGGGGTTTCATATGTTTTGATGAAAACGTACACCCTTATATTTAATGACTCTAAAAATGTTAGATTTTTAGCCATCAAGTAAAAAAATAAAAAGTATGTCAATGTATGCTTTATACAATACAAATTGTTTCAAAGCAGCTTCAAATTAATAAAAAAGTGTTAATGTTGTAAAATTATTATTAAAATTAGCAATTATTAAAAAAATTACATTTCCGCTTTAAAGCAGTTCTACAGAAGACAAAACTGTCATTATTTACCTCAATTACTTCTGTGCATCCATGTGAGTTTGCACGTCATAAGTTTATAAGTTTATATATTTTAGTATATTCTAATTGTATTTATTTATAAAGATTTATAAAGATGATTATGATGATGATGATTATTATTATTACTAATATTTGTACAGATATTGTGAATTAAGTTTTTGGTGAGCTGCACCAGTGTTATTTTTTTATTATTATATTTTATTTTAAATATAAGTGTATATAAATTTAATTGAGTTTTAGTTATTTTAATACATCACGTTAAACTACATAAAAATGAGAAATGTGGCCTTAGCTGAAATAAATGATTATATATATATATATATATATATATGCACTGTAAAAAAATGACCATGAATTTAATGGTAAAAGACTGTAAAAATGCTACAGTAAAAACCTGTTAAGTGGTTAACGGTAAATTCCACTACTATATACGGTGAAAAACTTTATTGGACATTACATGTAATTTGACGGGTAGTATACCATTTTTGAAAGTGAAAAAGACCGTAAAATGTACAGTGAATGACCGTAAATTGACATTCCTAGAATTCCCTGCATTACATTTCAAATTTGATGTTTTTTTTTGTTCTTGTAGAAATAACTATGTTTCTTCTTAGTTTTTTCTTATCAGTTTTGTATATTACGGTTGTATGTTACACCTAATGTTGTTAAATGGATGTTTATTGCATTATTTCAGTTTCATGTGTGTTACCATGATGGTGTTTAGTGTTTGTGTGAATGACACTGTGCACTACCATATTTTTTACGGTAAAATTCCGGCAACCACAGCTTTTAAATTTTATTTGATAATGTCTGTTTTTGTTTTTTTTCACATGTTGGTTGGACCACATGATTTTGCAGACAAATTAACATTTAATTAGACCCATTTACTAACCTTTATGTTGTTCCAACCTGTTTTTGTGGATGATATGACTTGTGTGCTGTATTCCAAGTGTTCAGAAGCATTATGATTGCTCTGTGTGATGAAATTCAAGTAAAGAGATGTAAGTAGAGCACAGCAAATGTGGTCCATATGACTATCTAAAATGTCTCGTATTGTGTTCCACACAGAAGAAAAATGTGTTTGGATCAACATGAGAGTGAATAAATGATAGATTTTTCATTTTTGGGTGAACTATTCATATAAAAAACAAGAACAGGAGGATGGCTTGTAAAAAAGAAAGGATAAAGAAGGAGAATGAGAGAAAGAGAGCAAGAGAAAGGGGGATTGTACTGCCAAGAGCCAAGCGAGAAATATTTGCCCATACGTCTGTAATGGTAGATTGCCAAACCGAATGTGTGTGTTTGCGATAACGCGAGGCTTTGAGTCTTTCATCTGAGGCAGAAAACTGCGAAAAGGAGATCTACCCGACTCCCTGAAAAAGAGCAAGGCGACAAAAGAAAAGGGAGGCCTTTTTTCTCCTCCACGAGAAATGAAACAGCTTGTCTCCTCTCGTTTGACTCCACGTACAGTGCCTTTTAATTACAGCTACGGCCGGCATCTTTTGATAATGTCATTTTGTCGGGAAGACAGTTGTTTTTCGGTCACGCTTATTAGCATTCTTTTGAAACATTCATGAATTGATCTGAGGAAACAGGTGGGGACTCATCCCGCTGTATTGTGCGCTACAGAACTTGTCCAGAGTCGTTATGTTGGCAGTCGCTGTTTAATTTGGTCGACGGAAATGAGAAGAACTCTCTCAGGTGGGTTGGCTTCTGTTTCTTCTCCGCAGGCAGGTGCGCCTGTTGATGCAGAGATTACGTGGATGAAAACACACCTGCAGTTCCTCAGAAGTGTTAGTAAATACAGACTCTTGATTGATCTGCAGGAGTCGCTTTGACTTCACTTGAAGTTTGAAGTTGTGAAGCGGAGCAGGTCAAGCATTTCAAAACAGATAACATCATTTTTGTATGCAACATCAGTCCCAATTCACAAACTAGCCTAAATATTATGCAAAACTGCGATGAGTGGATCCCCACAGGGCCGTCGGTTAAATTTTCATTGTGCATACTGGTCCTAGGATTCATTTAAATGTGTAAACACAACATCATCCTCTCATTCTGTGTCCCTACTTGCTTATAGTCTACTCATTTCCTTTCTGTCATCTCTAGATGCTTATGGAAGCCCTCAGGGGACAACGCACCTTCATTAGCACCTTGCTGTAATGTTGTATTAATGCTTCCTGTGGCTGTAATCTAATAGTAGCAACATGGATGAAACATGTTGCCTCTGTAGCTGCATTTAAAATGTAAGCAGACACGCAGACAAAGGGCTGTGAATGAAAATAGGATTGTAAGGTCAGTGTGTCACTGCAGCGGGTCTCTGAGCATTACATAATGAGCTCGGCTGAATCAAACTACATGTGATTACTGCAACTGGGTTACTTCCCCTTGGCCACCGACTGACTTCCTGTCACTGCTAGAATAGAGTCTACAGAAAATGATGCAAAACTCTGGTAATAAAGAAAGACATATAGATAGTGCTACAGTGGTTGTTGTAGGTGATTTTTGTGCAGCTGATTGGAAATACATGACTACATTTCTACAAAACTGCCAAAACACACCTATACAACACATACATTTCACTGCAGACTCCAGCTGAAATAAACACTAGTGGCAACAAAGAGCCAACAACTTTTGTTCCTTTTGATACAAATTATGATTACAAGGACAGATTATCAATGAATTAAAGTTTATTTTTGAACAATTCCTTGCACAATACTATGTTATTACCTCAAAACACTTTGACCATAGTGCATGATTTGTAAACTAACAGATTTTTTATGTTTGCATCACATAACCAGCTCCATATGTATGGCTTTTCTGATTAAGTGAACTTGCTCGGTAGCGCACCCGGTACAGCATTGCACTTGCGATGCAAAGCACTTGTGTATGAGTCCTGTAAAACACAAGTCGCTACACTTCACAAAAGAGCTCAAAGGCTCATAGAAGGAAGCTAAAATGGCAAAATTTGCTTCAACAAATGCATTTTTATCTCACATTTGTTTTGTTTACACTATCGGTTAGTTTTAGTGTAGGTGCTACGTTCATTTCAAACGTGACAAACATTGCCCCAGTCATGTTTAACATGTCATGTTTCGGAGAAAATTAAACGCACTATTTACTGGAAGACACTGGCTATTTCATGTTGAAACTGCTGTGAAATGTGATACAAGCAACACGATTACAACCATTTTGTATCCGCAGGCGTTTTTTGTTTTTTTTAATGAATCCACGTGGTTTAATAAACCCACATTTGCAGTGGAAAAATAGAAATGATATAGTTTATAGTGCCTGTTGAGGACATGTCATCTGAAAATTGCAGCAAAATGAATTGTTCTTGTGCAACGTATATCAGGATTTGCAGAAATGTAGGCAGAGTCACATATTTTCAATGAGCCTGGGTTGTTTTTGTGTCAGTACTGGCACTAAATATAATTTAAAAAATAACATGACTTTTACAGTGGGGCCTCTGCAAAAGTCTCCACCATGATGATAAGTGCATTGCTATGCGGTTGTCAAGGTGGACTCAGTGGTTGCTAAGTGGTTTCCTGGGTGTTTTAGGTGGTTGTTGCTCAAAGAAGCCCATACTCTCATTACTTTTGGTGTTTGCAGAGTCTAATTCTATTTCTTAGGACACAAATTTCAATGACATCTGTCAGGTAGCAGGTACACAAAAAAGCATGCAAAATATAAGGTGGCTTAAAGAAGATTTGCATAGATGGTTGACGTGTGGCTTACAGCATCCTTGCAGTCAAGACATAAAAATGGATATTGAAAAATTGTGTTGACATCACAAGAATCATTCTCTCTGCTTTCAGACCATTTGGAAAACCTCATGAATTACAAAAGCTTATCACATGCAAAAACATGTTGCCACAGTGATTTAATGCCCTGGAACAATCTCTAACAGGATGTGATTAAAAGCAACACAGTTACACATGCATGATCCATCACAAATCAGCTTGAGTCTGTCTACAGATTTGCTACGACATGTCGTCATTGCCAGGTGCATCTGAACTGGTTTTTGGCTCAAAGAGGAATATTTTCTTGCTCATTCATATACTCTATCATGTGATAGAGTTTGTAGTTAAATAACAACAGTCTCAGATCTAGTCGTTTGGAGACATAAAAACGGACTCAAATATTGATATGCATTAAGAGTGTGCTCACTCAAATTAATGTGGATAGCAAAGCTTTTCATTTTGGGTGATCATACGTCCTGTTTTTCCCGAACCCATGTCCATGTTGAGATTTCTAAATT
>NW_015548268.1:151610-162214 GCF_001515605.1 Sinocyclocheilus anshuiensis
GTCATTACCGAACCTTAGGTGACAAATGTTGTTATGAACATACTGTCTACTGATCCTTATGTCTCAAAGCTAATCTCATTGCCAAGCTGTCAAACTCAACCTCACCAATCTCTACTTGACCTATTTCTGCTGTCAAATCATTTGTGCTGCACACTGAGTTTAGCAACAAACACATTTGACAGCAACACTGACACCTTCAGGGAAAGAAACGGTTTAATTGCTGAAATTGCTAATAATGAATCTCGTCATGTGTTGACAGTTTTTATTACTCTAATGGAGAGGTTTATATACCAGTAGACTTTAGTCAAAGTAGCGTCATATTTAATTTTTGACAGGATTGAAAATGAGGCTGTGAGGGGATAGAAGTACACTGTAAAAAATGACCGTGAATTTAACGGTAAAAGACTGTAAAAATGCTACAGTAAAAACCTGTTAAGTGGTTAACGGTAAATTCCACTACTATATACGGTGAAAAACTTTATTGGACATTACATGTAATTTGACGGGTAGTATACCATTTTTGAAAGTGAAAAAGACCGTAAAATGTACAGTGAATGACCGTAAATTGACATTCCTAGAATTCCCTGCATTACATTTCAAATTTGATGTTTTTTTTTGTTCTTGTAGAAATAACTATGTTTCTTCTTAGTTTTTTCTTATCAGTTTTGTATATTACGGTTGTATGTTACACCTAATGTTGTTAAATGGATGTTTATTGCATTATTTCAGTTTCATGTGTGTTACCATGATGGTGTTTAGTGTTTGTGTGAATGACACTGTGCACCTTCTATATATGTTATTATTTAAAAGCTGCTTGTGATGGGCTTTGGTTCATCATGTGACCTTCTCATCACCTCCTGCATTTGGTGGTTATCAGTGTATTACAAAGGTGCAAAACAGATTTCAGTACTTCAATAGGTTGGTATATTAACATTATATCAGTTAATGAAATTACGGTATTTAACTGTAAATTTAAGTTTAAACCGTAAAACCTAAAATGTTGCTACCATATTTTTTACGGTAAAATTCCGGCAACCACAGCTTTTAAATTTTATTTGATAATGTCTGTTTTTGTTTTTTTTCACATGTTGGTTGGACCACATGATTTTGCAGACAAATTAACATTTAATTAGACCCATTTACTAACCTTTATGTTGTTCCAACCTGTTTTTGTGGATGATATGACTTGTGTGCTGTATTCCAAGTGTTCAGAAGCATTATGATTGCTCTGTGTGATGAAATTCAAGTAAAGAGATGTAAGTAGAGCACAGCAAATGTGGTCCATATGACTATCTAAAATGTCTCGTATTGTGTTCCACACAGAAGAAAAATGTGTTTGGATCAACATGAGAGTGAATAAATGATAGATTTTTCATTTTTGGGTGAACTATTCATATAAAAAACAAGAACAGGAGGATGGCTTGTAAAAAAGAAAGGATAAAGAAGGAGAATGAGAGAAAGAGAGCAAGAGAAAGGGGGATTGTACTGCCAAGAGCCAAGCGAGAAATATTTGCCCATACGTCTGTAATGGTAGATTGCCAAACCGAATGTGTGTGTTTGCGATAACGCGAGGCTTTGAGTCTTTCATCTGAGGCAGAAAACTGCGAAAAGGAGATCTACCCGACTCCCTGAAAAAGAGCAAGGCGACAAAAGAAAAGGGAGGCCTTTTTTCTCCTCCACGAGAAATGAAACAGCTTGTCTCCTCTCGTTTGACTCCACGTACAGTGCCTTTTAATTACAGCTACGGCCGGCATCTTTTGATAATGTCATTTTGTCGGGAAGACAGTTGTTTTTCGGTCACGCTTATTAGCATTCTTTTGAAACATTCATGAATTGATCTGAGGAAACAGGTGGGGACTCATCCCGCTGTATTGTGCGCTACAGAACTTGTCCAGAGTCGTTATGTTGGCAGTCGCTGTTTAATTTGGTCGACGGAAATGAGAAGAACTCTCTCAGGTGGGTTGGCTTCTGTTTCTTCTCCGCAGGCAGGTGCGCCTGTTGATGCAGAGATTACGTGGATGAAAACACACCTGCAGTTCCTCAGAAGTGTTAGTAAATACAGACTCTTGATTGATCTGCAGGAGTCGCTTTGACTTCACTTGAAGTTTGAAGTTGTGAAGCGGAGCAGGTCAAGCATTTCAAAACAGATAACATCATTTTTGTATGCAACATCAGTCCCAATTCACAAACTAGCCTAAATATTATGCAAAACTGCGATGAGTGGATCCCCACAGGGCCGTCGGTTAAATTTTCATTGTGCATACTGGTCCTAGGATTCATTTAAATGTGTAAACACAACATCATCCTCTCATTCTGTGTCCCTACTTGCTTATAGTCTACTCATTTCCTTTCTGTCATCTCTAGATGCTTATGGAAGCCCTCAGGGGACAACGCACCTTCATTAGCACCTTGCTGTAATGTTGTATTAATGCTTCCTGTGGCTGTAATCTAATAGTAGCAACATGGATGAAACATGTTGCCTCTGTAGCTGCATTTAAAATGTAAGCAGACACGCAGACAAAGGGCTGTGAATGAAAATAGGATTGTAAGGTCAGTGTGTCACTGCAGCGGGTCTCTGAGCATTACATAATGAGCTCGGCTGAATCAAACTACATGTGATTACTGCAACTGGGTTACTTCCCCTTGGCCACCGACTGACTTCCTGTCACTGCTAGAATAGAGTGTACAGAAAATGATGCAAAACTCTGGTAATAAAGAAAGACATATAGATAGTGCTACAGTGGTTGTTGTAGGTGATTTTTGTGCAGCTGATTGGAAATACATGACTACATTTCTACAAAACTGCCAAAACACACCTATACAACACATACATTTCACTGCAGACTCCAGCTGAAATAAACACTAGTGGCAACAAAGAGCCAACAACTTTTGTTCCTTTTGATACAAATTATGATTACAAGGACAGATTATCAATGAATTAAAGTTTATTTTTGAACAATTCCTTGCACAATACTATGTTATTACCTCAAAACACTTTGACCATAGTGCATGATTTGTAAACTAACAGATTTTTTATGTTTGCATCACATAACCAGCTCCATATGTATGGCTTTTCTGATTAAGTAAACTTGCTCAGTAGCGCACCCGGTACAGCATTGCACTTGCGATGCAAAACACTTGTGTATGAGTCCTGTAAAACACAAGTCGCTACACTTCACAAAAGAGCTCAAAGGCTCATAGAAGGAAGCTAAAATGGCAAAATTTGCTTCAACAAATGCATTTTTATCTCACATTTGTTTTGTTTACACTATCGGTTAGTTTTAGTGTAGGTGCTACGTTCATTTCAAACGTGACAAACATTGCCCCAGTCATGTTTAACATGTCATGTTTCGGAGAAAATTAAACGCACTATTTACTGGAAGACACTGGCTATTTCATGTTGAAACTGCTGTGAAATGTGATACAAGCAACACGATTACAACCATTTTGTATCCGCAGGCATGTTTTTGTTTTTTTTGAATGAATCCACGCGGTTTAATAAACCCACATTTGCAGTGGAAAAATAGAAATGATATAGTTTATAGTGCCTGTTGAGGACATGTCATCTGAAAATTGCAGCAAAATGAATTGTTCTTGTGCAACTTATATCAGGATTTGCAGAAATGTAGGCAGAGTCACATATTTTCAATGAGCCTGGGTTGTTTTTGTGTCAGTACTGGCACTAAATATAATTAAAAAAATAACATGACTTTTACAGTGGGGCCTCTGCAAAAGTCTCCACCATGATGATAAGTGCATTGCTATGCGGTTGTCAAGGTGGACTCAGTGGTTGCTAAGTGGTTTCCTGGGTGTTTTAGGTGGTTGTTGCTCAAAGAAGCCCATACTCTCATTACTTTTGGTGTTTGCAGAGTCTAATTCTATTTCTTAGGACACAAATTTCAATGACATCTGTCAGGTAGCAGGTACACAAAAAAGCATGCAAAATATAAGGTGGCTTAAAGAAGATTTGCATAGATGGTTGACGTGTGGCTTACAGCATCCTTGCAGTCAAGACATAAAAATGGATATTGAAAAATTGTGTTGACATCACAAGAATCATTCTCTCTGCTTTCAGACCATTTGGAAAACCTCATGAATTACAAAAGCTTATCACATGCAAAAACATGTTGCCACAGTGATTTAATGCCCTGGAACAATCTCTAACAGGATGTGATTAAAAGCAACACAGTTACACATGCATGATCCATCACAAATCAGCTTGAGTCTGTCTACAGATTTGCTACGACATGTCGTCATTGCCAGGTGCATCTGAACTGGTTTTTGGCTCAAAGAGGAATATTTTCTTGCTCATTCATATACTCTATCATCTGATAGAGTTTGTAGTTAAATAACAACAGTCTCAGATCTAGTCGTTTGGAGACATAAAAACGGACTCAAATATTGATATGCATTAAGAGTGTGCTCACTCAAATTAATGTGGATAGCAAAGCTTTTCATTTTGGGTGATCATACGTCCTGTTTTTCCCGAACCCATGTCCATGTTGAGATTTCTAAATTGCCTACAATGTCTGGGTTTTGGCTTTGTTTTCCTATTGTTTTCATACTTGTTCCAGATAATGACTGAAAAGTAGTTTTAACCAAAAGCGTGCAGGCATATAGTGTGCATAATCGACCAATAAGGACGTGCAAGAAGGCGGGATTTACAAAGAACAGCGAAAGCAGTGAAAATACACATAATATATGAGAACTGTAGAGAGAATGTAAATAGGAAAACAAAGCCAAAACCCAGACATTGTAGGCAATTTCAAAATCCTGGTCAGGACATGTCCGGGAAAAAAGAAGATCAGGATTCCTCAAATCCTTTCCTGGAGGGCCAATGCGCTGCAGAGTTTAGCTCCAACCCTGATCAAACTCACCTACCTGTGATTTTCTAATGATCTTGAAGACATTGATTAGCATGCTCAGGTGTGTTTGATTAGGGTTCGAGTTAAACTCTGCAGGAAAGTGGATCTCGTGGGCCAGATTTGAGGATCCCCGCTCTAGATAATTTGGTGTGAGAATTTGTTAAGAAATATTTGGGCCTTTTTCTCAGGAGAAAATTCTAAGAAGCTGGAGATCTCTGTCTAGTAGAAATGTTTGATAGATCAAAGACATCGCATAGGTGATTTTTCTTTCTGGTCTTCACCTTTGGCTAAATGCAAGAGCTCAGTTGGTTTAGATGGATCAATAGGGCTAAAGAACTGAGTGGAGGACAAAAGCTGATAAACGAGTGTGGAGGAAGTGAGACCTTATGTCCAGAGGCCAGGAAGTTTTATTGGAGTTGCACAAGACCAAACAGATATGATGTGAAGAATTGAGTGGCTCGAGCAGGGGACTAACTTCCTCAGTGTTGAGGTCATGAGGAAGAGTTCTTCAGCACAATGTGTCAAGACAGATTTAATGTCAATTTTTTTTGTTTGTTTTTTGTTTTTTTTTGCAATAATGATTTAATTTTGTATTTCCATATCTTGCTTTTTCATTCACATCAAACATTAATGCTTCCATTATTTTCAGAGAATTGTTATGGATAGCGAATATAGATATGACGAATATAATGGACCACAAATATATAGATCGTCAAATTTGTTTAGAAAATTAATTTATAATAAAATACATTTAAAATATTTCATATTTCATTTAATCTTTCATTCTAAGTGGATTTTTGGTTTCCACAACTGCCCAATAAAAGCAAAACACAGTAACTCTGAAACTGAGAAAAAAATGACTTTAGAGCATTTTTTATTCTGTTTAATTTCTCAATTTTGTTTGATGTGATAACAATTTTCATGCTCGGTTTTCTCTGAATTTGAGCATAGATACAAACCATCTGTCACAAGTCAGATCATAGTCTCCGTAACCAAATTTTGATTATAATTTTGGCAAGTTTATATATAATGATTATTTTAATCGTTAATTTTTTATTTCATCTTTCATTCTAAGTGGATTTTTTTTATTCCACTACTGTCCTATAAAAGCAAAACACAGTAACTTCAACACTGAAATGCAGAAAAATGACTTCAGATTTTATTTATTTATTTTTATTGGATTTTCTTATATCCCACATCAATTTTCACACTCTGTTTTCGCTGTATATGAGCAAACCCATCTGTCACAAGACAGATCACAGACAAAGAAACCCAGTTTTGATCATCATTTTGACAAAATATGTAGTTACTGTGCTTTACCTTTTCACAACAATGTGTATGATGAAATAATTAAAGTATGTATTGCAATGAATAAATTAATAAAACGTAAACATAAGACATCCATCTAGCCATTTTCCAAACCGCTTGTCTTGTAGGATTGTGGAAGGTGTAAAATAAAAAGCGATATGAGATACTGCTTGAAATAAAAAAATGACAGGAAATACGACATGAAATCTGCCTTGAAATGTAAACTGTCATGTAAACTGTGAAGTATTACACACCAAAACAAAAGAAGCAAAAAAAGGGTATTTTTTTAAGTGATGGTCTTGCTGCTTCGCAACTCATCTACATAGAATAACAGAAGGCTTGTCATCAGATTGCTGATGCAGTGGAAATTTGAGCTTAAAAACAAAGCAAAGGGAAATTGTGGGCTGTCAAGAATTCACACGTACAATAGGTAGCAAACTTCAAGAATGGGCTGGAAAATCTCTTTGTTGTTGTTATTCTACATACGAGCCTCATCAGCAGTGTTTGGCTTTTGAAACATGTCGGATTATGCAAGAAATGCAGCGTTTGCTGATTGGCGCGTCCTCCGCAAACTCGCATGCATCCATTTAGACTTCAAGCTGCTGATTATGAGACGCACAGATAGAGAGAACAATCACTTCTCAGTCATTCACTAACAAGCCAGTAAAAGGGCTTGTTTTAGGTCAACTGAATCTGAATCTTATTTACATCTGCGCTAGATGGTCTTCAGTGAATGTGTGATTTCAAACATGGCTGTGGCCTGTGGAAACTGGGCTAGTGGCCCATCTGACAAAACTACATGTAAAAGTCCTGTTGCTTTAGAGACAACAAGATGGAAACGGTGATAAACGACCAAGTTGAACAACTGAGGTGTCAAAGTCTTTTTCGTGAGTGTTTAATGCTGTCATCACATTTCCTCGGTCTAATTCATCACTCATGTTTAAAAACATTACCACAAGGCCGCAGGGCATGCCCTCAGGAAAGCAGATATTGAGCCAGACGTGTACAGACTTGTCTTGTTGCCATTTCTTTTTCAATGTGGTTATGAAGAGTTACATGAGCTAATAATGAACCCAGTACAAAATCTCAGCCCACATACAGTTTGGGAGAGTTTCACCTAATTAAATATCTGTTATTCACAAAATTGGACACATCCCCAAACCTAATGTAATGAATATAATTATGACAAATGTCATTCATGCTAAATGTCTAATGCTGTCCAGGAACTGGCATAAATGTCTTACACCTCATATGAATCTTAAAATATAAAATGCTATATATCTACAAAAAGCCCCCCAAAAAGTGTACTTAAGGTAAACCCTTGAGAAAAAGAAGTACACTTTAGCATACTTGTAAAACAAGCACTTATTATAGAAATAATATACTTAAATGTGGACTAAATCTAATAGTTTTAGACACTTAATTATATGTTAATTGCAATTAAATGAAAATGTATAGGCTATATAGGTTATTATTATATAGCATATAGGAGATGTATTACAATTTATTTTAAATTAAATTACTTTAGCATGCCTTTTTGACTCGCTTTGGTAGGACTTAAATACATCTTTTTTTATGTAATTTCATAATTACTTTGAAATATGGTCAAAATGTACTGTTGAATGCAACAAGCATTTATGGTAAACTGAAATATACTTGAATGTAATTTCTATCGAAACGTGTATGTCATGTGTTTAAATATAACTTTATATGTAATATTAATAACATACTACAGTTCAAATTCATAAAATTATAAGTGTTCTTGTATAAAGCATGATAAAAGTCTTACTTTAAAGTACATTTTAATAATGTTTTAATTTGATATTATTACAAAGTGCACTTTTTAAAAGTGTACTTAAGTGTGTTAAAATGTACTGTCTTTAAATTCACTTAAGTGGCCTTTTACTTATGTTATGTGCATCTTTTTTTAATATACTTTTTAAGATTTTAAGTACACTACAAGTTTACATTCAATAAAATTAAGCAACCTTCTTTTTCACTTAAGTACCTTATAACTGGTGAACCCAATTGATTTTTCTTTTATTCTACCTTCAAATTTAAATGTAAAAATATAGTAAAATTTAGGTTGAATTCAAGAAAAATTATCACTCTAAAGTATTTAATCTATTTGTATCATGCTTTCAGCTAGTAAAAATGTAAGGTCAGTTTGACACATTTTGCCATGATTAAATCAAGTCAGGTTTCCCCCCCCCCCCCACAATCAGCACAGAAACAAAAAGAGAGATACTGTGTGAGCTCTGATGATACGATGTCCAGACATCTGTGATTATTGATAGAGCCATAGAAGGGTGTTCAGGTACTCTGGCGGACTATTAAACTGCTTGTTTTAAATGTAAATAGTTGTAGCCTTGTATGATACTCATAATAATGTATTTCCCTCTGTTAATAACAGTATAAAGTTTTAGTGCCTCATTAAATTTTACACAGCCATTAATGCCAGCTCAGGAACTCGGTATGCGTTGTGAATAACACATGTTAATGGATGGTGTATGTGAACTGTTTCCCAAAGTCGCTCAGGGGAGACTTTCTCTTTCTTATGTTTTATCCTTTTGGAATTAAACAATATAATTTTGGGCTTTCAACTTTGACACTTGTACACCGATTTTTTTTTTTTTTTTCCCAAACATTGTGATTTCAAAGTTCCTCAATGTGTAATTAATCTCTCTAATTTTATTATCTAATAAATCTCAAGGGTAGAATCATGCTGAAGAGAATGTCATGCCACTGAAAATTCAATTAACCTCTATATTCATGTTTTGCAACTGTTTAAAACCAAATTTGCATGTGGTAAAACACATTCTTTGCAAGTTGTTAGATGTGTGAATTTCAAGAGCCTCTCATCTTACACTCTCTGCGGTTAAGAGACAAGTATTTCATAGAATGTACGCAGACGCTCAAACAGTCAATAGCCTTGAGGTGCAGCTACAATAGTGAAATGTTTGCGACCCAAGAAGTTCCATTGTTAACAGCAAAGCAATGTATGAAGCACAGCTCACACAGAGGTCATTTTCAAACCAAGCAGCTTTCTGTTGGTCAAACTGATGGATCTGCAATTCCTATTGAAAGGACTGGATTTCATCTGTGATAATTCACTGAATGTATGAATGTGTCTCTTCAAAATGGGATATTCAGCATCCGCCAAATAACTATTAGCTGTATTTAGCTGCATATCACTTGTTTAAGTGCACTACAAGCTATTGCTCAGTCTAACCAACCACAGGATTTTCCATCTATGGGATCAGATTCAGTCAAAAAATCTACTGATAGAGCATGCTGGGAATGTGATGGTGTCAACCATTGTGTTGTGACATCACATGCTCTAAAAAATGCTGGGTTGTTTCAACCCAACTTTGGGTCAAATATGGACTAACCCAACTTTTGGGTTAAAAATGTAATGTAAAAATTTAACCCAACGGTTGGGTTAGTCCATATTTGACCCAAAGTTGGGTTGAAACAACCCAGCATTTTTTAGAGTGTAGGCAAAATAGCACCCACAGTTAGGTCAGGACAATGGTCACAGGGTCCAGATCCCAAATTCGTCCTCTCCAATTTTGGGCAGAGATCAAATAGTCAATATTGCAATCATTATGTGTAATGTGTGTTGTCTGTTTTTAAGTTGAAATGTGATCTACGGCCATGACTGCTCCTGACATTTGGGTAAACAATATTATTGAGGGTTCCTGACCTTTGTTCTTTGGAAACGCTGGAGAGTTGCACCATATTTTTAGTCAAACCGCTCAAAATCTAACACCAGTTACTCACTAATGGCAGTTTTTACTCAACATTTGGTGCTTGGTGAGGGTTAATTTTTGACCCTGGGTATAATTATTTATCATTCACATGAAGCAGAGCATTCAGGACTGTGATGAAACCTGTTCATACTCCCCAAAACATCATAGCTAGATTGGAGCACATCAAGTGGAAGATAGGAATGAAGATAACTGATGCAGAGATTTTAGATACAGGTTCAGGTTGTAAATACGCGTTCTCAAATCTTTTCTGGTCAAGATAAGTAGTATAAGTAGATACAGCCATTCCAAGAACTGCAAATCTTTTCAGGATTGACAATAAAAGCAACACCCATTTCTCCATAACTAATGCTGAAGTCAGTGCACGTTATGTGGATAAGAAAGCAGAGATATAAGTAATCAGGTGTTTGTTTACTAGATCATTTAAGTCTGCCTCAATTAGCTTGTTCTAATTAAAGATGTGGGAGGTATTTCTTGTCCTCCTTGCATAGCTAATGACAAGGAGATCAATTACTCAATAATGTTTAGATGTTGCTTTAAAAAAAAATGCTGCCAAATAGTAAATATACTTGGAAGTTCAGTTAAAATCAGCAGGATTTTAACCGGCTGAAAATAATAGTGAAACATTTGGCAAATCGTATATATATATGTATATATCATA
>NW_015548268.1:162274-164904 GCF_001515605.1 Sinocyclocheilus anshuiensis
AGAACATTATTTATTCGCGTTGCATCCACTAAATTACACACTTTTTTATTAAACTAAAATGCAATGCATTTGTCAGTCATACATACATGAAACAAGAAAACATTTCTGCACTCAAAAAAAGTTTATTATGTTTATTATATTTTGTAATTTATTATTGCATCTATTTAAATCATAAAATATTTTTTTTCAAAATGCATTTATTCAAATAGTTTATTCTTCAAATTGACAAAATTAGAAAATTCAAGCTCATAAATGACCATTATTAAAATAATAATAATAATAATAATTGTATTATTATTATTATTATTAATTAATTAAAATATCTAAAAACTGAAACATTATGAAATCATAAATATTCCTTCCAAAGTGGCATCAAAATAAAGTGTTACCAACTTTACAACATCTTAACTTGTTATATATATATATATATGGGGGTGTATAATTTTCACCTTGCAAAAGGACAAAAATGAAATTAACCCATACACTTGACCATTTCTTGAGAGCTGAATATTTTAGAGACTTTGTGCTGGCTTTTATTTTCAGGCAAGCATCTCTCATATTTCCTTTAGTAAATGTAAAAATAGTATTTTATTTTTCTCATGTCCAAGGATTGCTCTCAAAATTCAGTCTGCGTAGCAGCATTTGACACCTCCAGAATTGTGATTCAGCTGTTTGGGCTGCTGATTCTTTCAGCTTATCGGTGTATTACGTTGGAAACCATTTTGGATGAAATTAAGCACAAATAATCCCCACCAACAAAAGCCAGCAAGCCCAGTCATGTTCAGACTGAAGTGTTTATTCACATCTAATGGACCTTTTTCGTGCTTCACGGTCGAGACACGTTCAGTCACCACCCTCTGAAACTCGAAACTAGAAAACAAGGGCTGTTTTGAAAACTTTCACATCTCAGTGACGATATGGTTATGTTTTGATTTTCATCTTAGCAGAGGGGAGCAGAATACGTGCTGTTGGAGACAAGCACCAGGGGCCAGAAATCTGTCACTGATGGAGTTTTGGTTCCTAAAGCCACTGTCGGCTTTGGCTTGCTTAGTTGGGGACGCGTAATTTCTGGCAATATTGTCAACTTGATTGAACAGACACCATTTGACATCACTGAATCATCAATGAACTGACTTTGAAAAATTGAGTGTTTACTATTGTCCTCTTACATTATCAACATACTATGTTCCTGTTTAATACTGTAGAGCTGCTTTGACACAATCTGCATTGTATAAAGCGCTATTTAAATAGGTATGAAAAGGTGACTTGATTTGACTTGCTTTGTAATATCCAAGACCTCACTGGAAAAACTGTCGACCTCTTGTGCTAAAGTGATCTAGACCTTTGGCAAACATGGCTAACCCTTACCCCAAAATTAGTTAGGGCAAAACCTTCAGAAAGAGCAGAGGAACGTGGGGCGGTGAGTGAAAACACATCACATCCTTGTCGTGTACCTCCTTAGGGTAGGACCTGACCTTTGACCTTCAGTCTCCAAAGAGCAAGCTTTCATTTCTCCTCCTTTTTCATTCAGCTTCTCCAAGATGTTTGATTTTTACACACAATATTTTCCTCTGGTGAAACTGACCTCCACAGGTATATTCTAGATGACTACAGGAATGTGCACTCAGAGAAGGAGCTTTTTGTTTCCTTTGGGGGGTGACCTTTGACCCCTACAACAAGAATAATGCCAAGTTAAAAAAACACTGCATGAGGCTCTGCTTTAGTCTGTCAATCATCGAGGCATGTCCCCTTCGCTTAAGTACTTAAGAAACGTCCCTTTCGCATGATAAAACACCAGAGCGAGCCATACAAACACACAGCTGTCAAGATAAAGCTGTTATTTACAAGACACGATAGGTTACTGAGCTAATGATGTAGCGTTTGTGTGTTTTATGAACATAAATGTCATGTTTCATAATAAGTACTCTGAAGATGTGGCTTTGACAATTCCGTTGACTTACAAACCAAAACTATAATTTTATATACAGCATTTTATATTGCCCACATAAAAGCTGCCACAATGCTACAGGGTTGTGGGTCGTTGTGTACTGACACAGGACAAAAAAAAAGAGGGGAAAAAAAAAAGACCTCTATAATATATGCTGGTCCATATATACAGTATATCAGTGGCGGGCCGTGCATTTTACACCTAGGCCTTCAGTGGCGTCCTACATTAATTAATCCATCTCTTCATACCATCATAATGATGCCACGACTATAGAAACCATAAATATTACACAGTAATGCAGTATAACAGGGCACTACATAACAGACAGGTATCTTATGTAGCGAGAATGAATGCCATTACTAAAGAAAGAAACCCAATTAACAATTGCGCAACACATCATCTGTAGCTGAAACATTAACCTAACAAAATGACACAAATACGGTCCATCCGGTGTTCTTACAGACATTTATTCACCCAAACGCATTTATACCTTACAGATAGCATTGGTATAAAACAAATAAGGTGATTACATGTGTTTTAAAGTTGACCTAACAATTTAATGTTCTCTTACTGCTTTATTTCGTCTTCACGAGTCTCCCGCCGGTCTGCCAGCGCACTGCGGGAGGAAAATACTGGTTAGCACAGCTTTACTAGGAAAGTGAGCAAGTAACATTAAAATAAT
>NW_015548268.1:165621-167965 GCF_001515605.1 Sinocyclocheilus anshuiensis
TATATATATATATACCTGTATAGCTTTCTCAATGTACACTACCTTTCAAAGGTTTGGGGTCAGCAAGACTACTTGTTTGTTTGTTTCTTGAAAGAAATTAATATTTATATTCAACTAGGACACATTAAATTTATCATAAGTGACAGTAAAGACATTTATAATGCTACAAAATATTGTATTTCAAATAAATGCTGTTCTTTTTAACTTTCTATTCATCTGTGAATCCTGAAAAATAAAATGTATCACAGTTTCCACAAAAATATTGGGCAGCACAACTGTTTTCAACATTGATAACAATCAGAAATGTTTCTTGAGCAGCAAATCAGCATATTAGAAGGATTTCTGAAGATCGTGTGACACTGAAGACTGGAGTAATGATGCTGAAAATTCAGCTTTGATCACAGAAATGAATTACATTTTACAAAATATGCACATGGAAAACTATGTAAGCCAGTTTCCGCCACTGAATAAAAATAGAAAAAAAAGATAATTTTGACTTTTTATCTCACAATTCAGATTTTTTTTTTTTTTCAGAATTACGAGATATAAACGTGCAAGTGTGCGTTATAAAGTCAGAATTGTGAGATATAAACTCACAACTGTAACTCAATTTTTTTTCCCTCAGAATTGCACTCAGTCTTGCAATTGCAAATTTATATCTCACAATTCTGAAAAAAAGATGTCAGAATTGCAAGTTTGGGTAATTCGATTCTTAGAAAAAAAACAGAATTGCAAGATAAAGGTCAGAGTTTTGAGATAAAAAGTCAATTACTTTTTTTTTAATTCAGTTGCAGAAAGGGGCTTCCTTAGAAAACCACTATTTTAAACTTTATTAATATTTCACAATATTACTGTTTTTACTGTATTTGTGATCAAATAAATGCAGCCTTGGTGAGCAGAAGAGCTTATTTTCAAAAGCATTAAAAATATTACTGACCCCAAACTTTTAAACAGCAGTGTAAGTCACTTTTTAATCAGCCAACAAGCAAAATCATTAGTTGGTAGCTTGTAAAAGTAACCGCACAGCTGTCCTCAATAAAATGCATGATTCGAGTCATTATTCATGTCTGTATCTGTGTGAGTCACGCACAAAAGTTGAATGCTTATGCTGAAGTTTTGTTCTAACTACAGGTATTAAACTTACTATTGATGTTTGGCGTAGGAAGAGTCACTAACTACTACACCAAATGTGTTGTGTGCCCAGATATTATGTTAAAATCAACAGTTCTTTCCAAGCGACAGAAACAAAAATAGGCATTGAATTCCATCCTACATCACCCTATGTTTCAATGACCTTGAAGAGCTGTAGAAAATGAGAGAGAGAAAAAAAAAACATTCACTGCAGAAAAATTCTGAAGGTGTTGGACAAAATGAAAGAGAAGAAGGGGGCATTGGAGGTATCTATGGTTACCTTGGCTTTATCACTGTTTGTCTTGGATTGCAAGTGCAATAACGTGAGAAAGAATGCTGAAGTGAGAGCAGTTATTGCATGAGCATTCTTTCACACAGAGTCACCAGGAGACAACATAGGAGGTCCAGCGTGTCCCGTTCGCTCTCTCTCTAGTTCCATCTGCTCTACATGTTTCATATACTAATTTCTCATTCAGATGCCCTACTATGTCACATTTCATCCATGTTTACCGAGGTCCTTTTTTGAATATTAAAATAGTGCGCCAGGATTATGCATATTTGAAGGCCAACCCAGAAGATTGCATCACCCTGGTTCCCTTTCAGTCGGTCACTCTCGATGTCACATCGGATGACCGATGAATTGGGATCTCACTTAGAGAGACCAATCCACTTCGAGTGTAAACTAAACGAGCCAAGGCACATTGGCATGCGATTATTGCAAACCGATCTGCTAACTCCTCCTCCGTCACCACTCTCGACGGTGGTGCAGCTAATCGGATCCGGAAATAACGGCTATGCTTTCCCGGTCCGCCGTGAGGGTAGGACTTGAGTGGAGACCTCCACCGTGTCCCGAGCCCTCAAGATTGGACGATTGGTTCTTCGAGGTGGTCCACGTTGGTTCTCAGCGCCCCCCTCCCCGGTGCCATTCTTCCTGGAGGTGCATGAGGGGCTTACCAGGTTGTGGATGGCACCTTTTTCTGCCGGAAACCGATCTGCTAACTCCTCCTCCCTCACCACTCTCGACGGTGGTGCAGCTAGGGGGTATACGGGGGTCCCCCCAGTGGAGCGGTCGGTTGCGATGCAGCAGTTGTGTCCTGATATCGCCTCCACCCGGCAGGGCGAACCGTGCCTTCCCTCCCGGGTCTGTAGGTACTCGTCTGGTCTGTCCGGCGATGCTTATACGGCCTGTGGAGAAGCTGCCTCCGCCTTACAC
>NW_015548268.1:168055-177830 GCF_001515605.1 Sinocyclocheilus anshuiensis
AGTCACATCGGTGACCGACGAATTGGGATCTCGCTTAGAGAGACCAATCCACTTCGAGTGTAAACTAAACGAGCCAAGGCACATTGGCATGCGATTATTGCAAACCGATCTGCTAACTCCTCCTCCGTCACCACTCTCGACGGTGGTGCAGCTAGGGGGTATATGGGGGTCCCAAAGCACTGAGGGACCTGCACGAGGGTGCAGGAAGTTCTAAACGAGCTCCGATCCACAACTGATCTCGCGCTCTGAGCGACGAAGGTCACCGCGAGTTCTCTGGGTCGTGCGATGTCCACACTTGTGGTCCAGGAGCGGCACCTCTGGTTGTGTCTGGTCGACATGAGGGACGCCGACAACGTTCGGTTCCTCAAGGTCCCTGTGTCCCAGACCGGCCTTTTCGGCGACACAGTCGAGAACATGGCCCAGCAGTTCTCAGCTGCACAGGAGCAGACTGAGGCGATCCGACGTTCTGCCCCGGCGGGCAGCTGCTGCCTCCACCCTGCCGCAGCGCCCCAGCCTGCTCATCGCTGAGGGTGGCCCCCTGCATCCACCCCCACTCCCGTGCCACATCCGCAGCAGCCTCAACAGTTCTCGGCTGCACAGGAGCAGACTGAGGCGATCCGACGTGCTGCCTCCACCCGTAGCATATATTATTTCATTTTAATTTAGTTTAACTTGATGCACTAAAAAAAACTAAAACTGAAATAAAAATGTTTTAAAAACAAATAATTAATAGCACATATATACACACACACACACACACACAATAAAATAAAAAGAAAACAAAATACAAAAATAAAAATATAAAATTGTGTCTCAATGATACTAAAATATCTGCTGCAGATCTAATGCTTGCATTTGGTTACTGTGAGAGATAGCAAATCCCAGATCCTATTTTGTACGAAATTAAACTTTAGAATATTGCTACAAAGATGTATTTTAAAAGCCTTGGTGTACTTGTGATGTTTTAAAATACTGTCTGGCTAGGCAGCTCGCTAGTTTTTGGAGCAGCACAATTTTGCGTTATTCACTACAGTTGTATGATTCTGTCCCATCCTGATAAACGGCATAAAGAGTGAAATGCATTCAGCTCCTCTGCCAGCCCCCCTCACCAGCTCTCCAGGATCCTGCCCCACAATTCACAGTGTGATCCTCAAGATGGGGGACAAATTATTTCCTGTGTTACCCCCTCCTCAAGATGTATCATCCCTACGCTTGTAGACCATCATCACTGCTATCTCTCCCTCTTTCTCTAGCTCTAAACTTTAGAATATTGCTACAAAGAGGTATTTTAAAAGCCTTGGTGTACTTGTGATGTTTTAAAATGCTGTCTGGTTAGGCAGCTCGCTAGTTTTTGGAGCAGCACAATTTTGCGTTATTCACTACAGTTGTATGATTCTGTCCCATCCTGATAAACGGCATAAAGAGTGAAATGCATTCAGCTCCTCTGCCAGCCCCCCTCACCAGCTCTCCAGGATCCTGCCCCACAATTCACAGTGTGATCCTCAAGATGGGGGACAAATTATTTCCTGTGTTACCCCCTCCTCAAGATGTATCATCCCTACGCTTGTAGACCATCATCACTGCTATCTCTCCCTCTTTCTCTAGCTCCCTCTCTCCCTCCAAAGAGGCTGGAGAATTGAACACTCAGCTATTATTAGTCTGTGAAAGGACAATGTTTGGAGGAGCCATTTGGTGAGATATGGGGTGAGGAGGAAAGAGCGCAAAGGGGTGCCATCCAGCCTTTTCTTCTCCATTCTCTCTTTCTATTACCCTCCTATCAAGGAGCACAATCGCTTTTCCCTCCGCAGTAAGAATTATGTTTTCAGCGTGGAATGCTAAAACCAGGAAGAGTCTTATGGGACTGTGTTTTTTGTCAACTTATGTCAAGATAAATGTATTCTTAGATTCTAATCTAAAATCTTCACTGCTCTGGGAATCATAGATGTTATTCATTACAGAACTGCTCTCATAAGACATGTTGACCCCTTACTAGTGTTCTTATTCAATACACCCTCCAGCGACTGACTCGGTAAAGTGAAACACCATCAAAAATATCATAACACTCAGGATCGGTAATGACACGCAGATGTATTTCCTTATGTCATAACAGATGAGAATGTTATTTCAGTGGAGGCATGCCAACTTGGAACATTTATTGAACATTTCGCTGACAAATACAAAGTAGGCCGAATCCCCATCCTGATAAACGGCATAAAGAGTGAAATGCATTCAGCTCCTCTGCCAGCCCCCCTCACCAGCTCTCCAGGATCCTGCCCCACAATTCACAGTGTGATCCTCAAGATGGGGGACAAATTATTTCCTGTGTTACCCCCTCCTCAAGATGTATCATCCCTACGCTTGTAGACCATCATCACTGCTATCTCTCCCTCTTTCTCTATCTCCCTCTCTCCCTCCAAAGAGGCTGGAGAATTGAACACTCAGCTATTATTAGTCTGTGAAAGGACAATGTTTGGAGGAGCCATTTGGCGAGATATGGGGTGAGGAGGAAAGAGCGCAAAGGGGTGCCATCCAGCCTTTTCTTCTCCATTCCTCTCCTCCATTCTCTCTTTCTATTACCCTTCTATCAAGGAGCACAATCGCTTTTCCCTCCGCAGTAAGAATTATGTTTTCAGCGTGGAATGCTAAAACCAGGAAGAGTCTTATGGGACTGTGTTTTTTGTCAACTTATGTCAAGATAAATGTATTCTTAGATTCTAATCTAAAATCTTCACTGCTCTGGGAATCATAGATGTTATTCATTACAGAACTGCTCTCATAAGACATGTTGACCCCTTACTAGTGTTCTTATTCAATACACCCTTCAGCGACTGACTCGGTAAAGTGAAACACCATCAAAAATATCATAACACTCAGGATCGGTAATGACACGCAGATGTATTTCCTTATGTCATAACAGATGAGAATGCTATTTCAGTGGAGGCATGCCAACTTGGAACATTTATTGAACATTTCGCTGACAAATACAAAGTAGGCCGAATCATGCCAAAAACTGCACATGAGAAAAATCACATGAAACTACAGCCTGTACACTGAAAGAGTGTGAACAAGCAAAATGTATTCGCCCACATCTCACTGAAAATGCAGCAAGACCATCTGAACGAAAGCTTGCATTAGAACACATTCTTCAAAGGTGAGAATAGGATATTTAATATTAAACAAATAGTTTTGACTCTAAATATACTGTATATAATGTACTGAGACTATTGAATATTGAATGTTCAATTGTTTACTGCATATTTTAAATTTAAGATCATCATACAGAACTAATGCACAGACAGAGATAGATTAGAGATTTAATGAGCACTATTTCATGAAGTGCACTCTCCCTTTGCTGTGCACATGCAATAATAATAGAACTGTATGCATTTGTACATTTGCTTTTTTGTTTATTTATTTACTCAAAAACTGAGGTGCATAAGCTCAGATCAATTAGGTCTATGATCAATCGTTTCCAAAAAAGAACACAAAACCTGTGCTAACTGAAAGAAAACAAGTTGACAAAAAGTTTGAATCCAAGAATTGGTGATAATATCGCATAACAAGAGATTTACAAGCATGTTTTTAAAAGGCTGGTCATTTTTGACCGGGAACACAAAATTAGGTAAAAGATTTTCAGCACAGCACAAGGGTTAATGTTAGTTTGAAATTAAAAATAAAAACATTCTATTATGAGCACATTTCCCCCCCTAATTCAAACAATACTCTTGTAGTTTTTAATGTAGTGATGTCTAGATTTACTTGTAACATACAGACAATTTTAGTTTATAGTGTGATATTTTTGTATTCATTTTTTTTAAGTGGTATAGATTTATAAAATAATATAATTAGCAGTTTATTGGTTTCTACCAGAATTTCAATCCCTACCAAACGGCTTTATTTTGCACCAGGCTTGTGTTTCAATGCCAGCCTCTTTCGAACCCATCACCCAAGGTAGGCATACTGTGTGTGAGCCAGAGACCCTGATATAGCGCCCAGATCAATTTGAGATTGACGGATACATTATAAGAAAAAATACTTGCAGAATTTAACGCCAAGATTACTTTAGATATTATCTAACCCACTTGTCAAAATCCTGCCAACCCATAACTGAGGATTTTTCAGATTTTTTTAATGATTTTTGCTCAATACGGAATTTTCAAATTTAGAAAATCCACAGAGCGAGCAAAACCTTGGAAGCAGAAAGCTGCCATTTTAATTTTCGCCTTTAAACTAAACACCATCAACATCCTCAACACTGAATCAACATTTCTCTGCCCTTTAGATAGTTTTACTCCCAGAACAACTTTTGCTTAGGTCTTCAGATTTTGTATAGGCTCTTTGATGCCTATACAGTGTACAGTTGAAAAAAAATCCTCCATATAAAAGGTTAGTTGAGGAAAGAACCCGTCTGAATGTTACCTCAAAGTTCAAAATATACTGCAGACTCTTTCATTAATTTATCATTCCCTTATGTTTTTGTTTCCCTCTTCATCTTATATGAGGTCCACAATACCATCGATTTTTCCGCTACATGCTGTAGAGTTTATATCAATATCCTCGGGTCCAGAATCAAATCAAGTGTAAGTACTGCTCTTCAGGGGTGGTTAACAATGAAAAGGTCTCTTTATTAGAAATACCGTACCAGCCTAACCATGTTCAATCCCAGTCAGTGAGCCCTCATGATGGACCACAACCAGCACTTGAACACTGATCAATACCAAGCCTCTCTCTCATCAGCAATAATCATGACGTTCCTCTTTGAAGCTCCTCCATCCAATCCCTCCGACCAGTCTTGTTGATGGAATGCCAAGGCCAGGATTATGGGATGATTGTCACATGGCTTTTAAAATCACACATCATGTCTGATGAAATATAAGGATATTCCTGCCTTATAGTGATGTTAGGTTCTTGAGCGAATCGTTCTTTTGAGTCGGTTCTCAGGAAGTAACCGGTTGAGCCGGTTCACAAATCGAACTGAATCGAACTTTAGTTCCGGGTTGATGACGCAGGACGCACAGCCGAAGTAGCACGTCCAACTCAAAAAGAACCGAATGAGCCGGTTCAACCAACTGTCGAAGTTTGCTGAGGATTACCGAAGATTCTGATGAGTGAGTTGACGATACTGTGCAAGCCTGAGGCGCGTACTGGAAATATGCTTGTTTATTATGACTGTTATTAATTTACATTTTATTAAAACCGGCAAAAACCTTTCTGTCGAGTGATGTAAATAAATTTTACAATAGTTTATTGTGCATGCATATTATATTTAAAGTTGCTTAAGTGAAATCAAGGAGTTTATAAGACTGGTTTATTCATTCTTTATACTGTAGACATGTAGAACATATCCACGTTTGTGCATCAATGTCTGTAATGTGTGCTGTAGGTGCGAAACTTTTAGGAAT
The DNA here is from genome assembly GCF_001515605.1 of Sinocyclocheilus anshuiensis. Lineage (NCBI taxonomy): Eukaryota > Metazoa > Chordata > Actinopteri > Cypriniformes > Cyprinidae > Sinocyclocheilus > Sinocyclocheilus anshuiensis. Next base: position 173,458 of record NW_015548268.1, read on the forward strand.
CTTATCCAAGTTGTAGGCTAGTCAATATTGGTCAGTCAGTCGTATCTGAGGATCCGCGAATGAAACTGTGACCACAAACACCATTAACTTAAGTGAAATATATGGCAATAATCAGCAATATGCTTTCACACAAATAACTTTATTTTTTTATGTTTCAATATGCGTTGACACAAATGACTTATTTGAATTTTCCATTGATACAACAGGGCACTGAGTTGTTAGAAAATAAATGCATACAGACGTTATTGCTTGATGACGTCAGGAACCGATGAATCGGCTTTTTGAACCGGTTCAACGAGCCGATCTCTCCGAAAAGAACCAGTTTGCGGAAATTAATCGGACTTTGCATCACTACTGCCTTATGTTGTGTTCTGTTAAGCTCAAAAAGTTGGAATTTCCAAGTTATTTTGCGTATGTGTCTGTCAAATCATGTGACCATGGTGTAGTTCATTTATAGTTTACTTTTAGTTTTTTAATTCTGGTAAATGCATTTAGGCTTTAAAATTCATAATAGGTGTGTTAATTTGTGAAGATATATTGATGTACGAAATGTGGAAGAATAATAAAATGTTGAGCCTATTTTCTGCAGTAATCCAAAAAACAATGGAAAAAAAAATCCAACCTGATATTGTGAGAAATTTAACTATTGTACGAGGTGGCAATTTCTTATTAGTTTGTACAATGTGATCTGTACAGAAAAGTAAAATTTTAAGAAAAAAGCTTGAAGGTGCATCCTTAAATCTAACCATCAGTTTAGCTTAAGCAGATCATATGAAAGTGAATGAGTGAGATTGTAAAATAGTTACAAATTGCCATTAGAGTGTGTAATAATAATAATAATAATAATAATAATTAACTTGTCTTTTTGTAGGGGGAATCAGATTGACACTAGTCTTACATAGCCAGACCTTCAGGCTGACAGCAGAAGATCTGGGCGGCGTTTCTCAAAAGCATCGTAAGTCAAGTTGAACGTAGACACCATTGGTGGCAATGTTTCTACGATCTACTTAGGTTTACAATGCTTTCAGGAAACACAGCTTGTATTGACCAAGAATCGCCCAAACGGCTGTAAAGCAACCAATCACAGTTTGTTGAAAAGTCGATGCCCCTACAATAACAGACCGTCATGCAATTAATAAACCATTCATTCAGGAATGTTGTGCAAATTTACTGCAACAATGGCACAGAGCTTGACATACTTTTGAAAATCCAACATTTTGTTGATAAGTGATCATCGTCACAGCTGTAAACATGATGGCTTTCTTCTTCCATGACGGGGTTTAGCACCACAACGGCTTTGTTTCCAAGCAGACCGTTAAAGAATGTGACACATAGAACCAGAAATCCTATAGAATTTAACCAGTCAAGTGTTTCACATTTTATTTGCTTCATGCGTGGACGTGACATCTGAGGCTGAGACTAGGGTTACACTAAATTCCTGTATGGCCTACAAAATTACAACATACTGTACCTGCAGCGTTCTTACAAATGGTGAGACCAACAAACAGATGGTGCTTGATCTCTAACTTCAGATCTTTCGGTCAAGCATTGGACAACAGAAAGCCTTTATATTCTGAAGCTACCAAGTAAAATTTTCCACATCTGACTCTGGATGGAGCGCCACATTTGCTTATGACTACCAGTCCTTCTCCAGTGCAGCAGGTTTAAGTTGGATATATTTCAGGTTGTGAGGTTGCAAACATGTTAGCAGAGAACCAACAATCGCCCCATGTGACTGGCTTTGCAATTTTAAGCTTTAGACATGCAGTGAGACAAACGTGATGCAAACTCTCCTCCCCTCACAAACCCTTCCTCACGCCGAGCCCAGTATGGCTTCTCCAGCCTCATGTGGTGCATAGACTAATTGCGGCAGGCGAACACTTTAGGCCCATTAAAAGGTGTGAGACCCCCTCTTTGTCCCCCAGTTGGAACAGATGGCTTTGGCAGCCTTCAGGATTCTGATTAACTAATTGCCAGCACTCAGAGGACCCAGAAAGAGGTCAATAACACCATCACTCCTTCTCGGCACAAGCCAGGCGCCTGGGGGGGAAAGGTCAAGGCCATGGCTAGGAGCAGGAGGTGGCGAGGTAAATATAGGCGTGGTGCCTAGCCACCCGTGGTCCTCCCGGGAGAAAGAGAGGAAGGAAAGGAAGACTGTTTCAGGAAACAGAGTGCTGTCAATGCAGGAAATGTTTTATGATGACATATTGTGACCAGTATGAGGTGAAATCGAAGGCAGGGAGGTGTCACTGAGTTCATATTGTCAAACAATTTGAATGCACCATAGACATGCATGTGATACAATACAAATATACAGCCAAACCTTACCCACTGCTGTGTGACATCTACTGATGCAAAAAACTATCATCAAGATGTACAGATTATGCATCATACCAGAAAATGTGTTCTAAGTCCGAACTGCAATGGTGCTTTATAGTCAAAATGAAATGGAAGTAGAGACAGATCTTTTTCATATTGTGATGTACATCTGAGTGTATTAGGAAAAAAATGTACTTGGTTAATAATAATAATCAAGCGTAGCGTTAGTTCTGGCAGGTCAAGTTAGTCAAGCTCGCATCAGCTGACCTTCAGCTGATCCCCATCTACCTATGGGAATACGACACCTATCTAAGCATTCATATATAAGGTCCCTCAGTATTATCAGCAGTTTTCGCATTGCTCAATAGCTAATTACCCTCCTCCTCTGTCAGTCGGGATTCAGCCTTCTGATTCTCCTTGAATCAGACTAATTCTAAAATGTGTACATAAAATGATAGAACTTTAACAATATCTGCAATACATTTATGTTAGTTCTGTTCTGTTTACCCTGGGGGGTTATTGCTGCTCTCCCTGCTCTCATCCATGCTAGGCTGCATGGAGGCGCAGGGAGTTCTTGGCCAGAACAGAACCATAACGCCAATCCAAACTGTATGCTAATTGTCAATCATCTTTGACGATAGTGGTCCTGACAGAAATACATTTTATTTAATGGCGCCTTTCTAAACACCCAAGGTCAAGCAAAATAATGCAAAATACAAAAATGAGTAACAAAAGAAAAAACAGATCCTGCCAGCATTACAAAATTCAACAGCACAACTGCATACATACATAATAAATACGGTAGAGGCTTAATAAGAGCAAGTCATTAAAAAGCCTGGGTAAAGAGGTGAGTCTTAAGACGAGATTTAAAAGTATGCAGACTGTCACTTTTGCATATATTGGGATGGAGGGAGTTCCATAGGTGAGGGGCCGCAAAACTAATAGTTCTTGCTCCCATGGTGCTTAAGTGTATATGCGGCAACACAAGAGAAATCGAGAATGAAGATCTGAGAGTGCGTGAAGGAGTGTAGATGTGGAGAAGGTCAGTAAGGTATGGTGGAGCAAGGTTGAGAAGTGCCTTAATTGTGAGAAGCAAACATTTTTAAATCGATGCAATACTTCACTGGGAGCCAGTGTAGACATAGGAGAACTGGAGAAATGTGCTAAATAGATGAAGTCCTAGAAAGAACACAAGCTTCTGAGTTCTGAACTAACTGGAGTTTACGGAGAAGTTTAGAAGGAAGGCCAGTAAGTAGAGCATTACAATAATTGATACGTGAGGTAACCAGTGCATGAATAAGGATTGCCGTATTATTCATTGTGAGAGAGGGAAGGAGACGATTAATTTTACGCATGTGGAAATATGCAGTATGCATAATATTATTAACATGAGCTTCAAAGGACAGTGTGCTATCCAGAATGACACCTAGACTCCTAACCTGCTGAGAAGGACAAATTGTGTTATGATCGTGATCCACAGAAAAAGAATCAAATTTGGTCAGAGTCGATATTGTACCAATGAGTAAGTCCTCAGTTTTATCACTTTTGAGTTTTAAAAAGTTGGCTGAAAGCCAATCTTTAATTTCAGTTTAATATCTGGTGAAGGAAGGTGGAGGAAAAGAGCTAGAAGTTTTGGAAGACAGAGCTGGGTGTCATCGGCATAGCAGTGAAAATGGATACCATATTTCCTGAAAATATGGCCAAGAGGGAGCAAATAGATGATGAATAGCAGTGGGCCCAAAACAGAACCCTGAGGGACACCAGTGGTAACTGTAGATGGATCGGAAATTTTTTATTTTAAAGGGGTCATATGACGTTGCTAAAAAGAACATTGTTTTGTGTATTTGGTGTAATGCAATGTGTTTATGAGGTTTAAGGTTAAAAAAACAAATGATTTTACACAATGTACATTATTGTTGCTCCTGTATGCCCCGCCTTCCTGAAACGCGTACATTTTTACAAAGCTCATCGTTCTGAAATGCGAGGTGTGCTCTGATTGGCCAGCTATCCAGTGCACTGTGATTGGCCGAATACCTCAAGCGTGTGACGGAAAT
>NW_015548268.1:180504-181034 GCF_001515605.1 Sinocyclocheilus anshuiensis
CTCTATGCCCCGCCTTTCTGAAACGCGTCGATTTTTACAAAGCTCATCGTTCTGAATAGCGAGGTGTGCTCTGATTGGTCAGCTATCCGGTGCATTGTGATTGGCCGAATACCTCAAGCGTGTGACGGAAATATTACGAGACCAGACAAAAACAATAAAACCCATTACAAATGAGGCATTTGTTGCATCCAGTGGGGACATAATTACGGATTATAATGACTTATATTGTCTTTTTACGTGTTGCGTTGCGTATCGCGCCACGTAAACATAAAACCATTTGTCTGCATTTGTGATCGGAGAAACGACAAACAACAAACGCTACTCTACACTGATCAAAACTCGCATTTGAATCATCAGAGGCAAATTACAGGTTGTGAGTCAGAACAGCCGGCATTGTAGGCTACTCTCCCAGGTTCAGGAAACAGTCCTCTGTTAAATGTTTTGCACACACACAAATATTTGGTTTGAACTGTTCTGGAACAGTGTTGTAAATACAACTTAACCACTGATTTCTAGTTGTGTCCTCTTTT
>NW_015548268.1:181575-213317 GCF_001515605.1 Sinocyclocheilus anshuiensis
CTCCACAACATGGAGACGGCAGCAACAATACTACAGCGAGAATAAAAGTTACGCTTTCTTTTTTTGCGTGAACATTTGGGCGGTGTTATGCAAATCTTACCACCCAGTGACGTAGACGTGAGGGCGTGTTTAAACGAGGTGTTTTAGGAGGGCGTGGATGACTCTTAACTTTTTTTAAGGAATATCTCTTTGGGTTTGAGACTTTAGTCTTTGCAACTTTAGGGATCGTATCTATTCACGAACAGCTTGTGACACTCCAAAGAGAACGGAAAACTTGAAATCGTATCATATGACCCCTTTAACAAACTGAGTGCGAACCAGTAAGATATGACCTAAACCAGGACAGAGGGTTCTATGCATCTATTGTGGATTGGATTTTGAGATCTGGCCATTGCACTCAAAAATAAATTTGAGCTTGCAGTCAATAATGTTTTGATAAGTTAATGGGAACATTAGCAAAACGTTCTTAGAACATATTTTTGTTAGCTGGGTAAGTCGACCATTCTGACTCAACCCTATGTGTAAAATATCATATACTAGTGGAAAAATATCAGTATGCTTACATACTAGGCAGTACAATAGAGTGATTTTTTTTTTTTTTCAAATACAGCTTTTGTCTATTTGCAGCAGGTACTTATCAAGGCCTTTGGAAAAAAAACATTCTGGTTAGTACTGTGAAAGGAATGTTGCGTGGGATTTATATAAATAGTTTTGATTGCAGTGCCATTTAGAATCAACATCCCATAATAATGCCACTTCTACAGATCAATGTTGATTAAAGATATCAATTTCTATTAAATGCAACTCACATACACCCACACATACATTAATATAAAACTCGATGTGGTTGCATAATGCATTCAGAAATGGACCTCTGGAGGGAGAATACTAATTGAAACCCAAAACTCTATGTTGGAGAGACAGAGGTTGAGTGTGTGTTTGCAAATGTGTGCATGTGTAGCTGGCTGGCTTTGGGGGCACAAAACGCACAGATTTATTCATTGCCTAATGAATGTGACATTTAGCTGATATTTGCATGCCATGTGCTGTTGCTTTTGCATGCAAAATGCTAAGCTTAGATTAAATAAGTCTTGGCAATTGCATACAATGATCCATGCACTTATAGTGCAAGGACTGGCCTGGATGTTTGTCCCCGGCAACTTAATGTCAGAGAGCTCATTAACCGCTACAAACTGACCTGCAAAACATTCAAAACAACAAAAACAGAACTTAATATCCAGCCTCTGCAGATCCCCGAGCGATGCCGTTTTGTTCAAGTTTCTATAATCTTGAAAACAGGATGCAGGTTGCCACGGTGACCCTCTATCACATTCCATTGGCTTGCTGCTAATCACTCGTAGAGGGAAGATTACTGTTAACAAATTTACCCGGTAACCGGGAGAGTTGCTTGGGTGCACTCCCTGCAGATTTGCTCCTGCCGGCACAACAGACACATGATGAGATTGTAGGGCCGTCTGGAGTGTCGACTTGTGCCCGGATCACATCAGATTCTGAGAGCAATGGCATTACTTGTCTAATGGATATGTCACGGTCACAGTTTGACTGGCAGGCTGCAGAATAACCCACGTCTGCTGGCTTCATTTAAGATGTGTTTAACTGTGTAACTGTTTAGCCTACCAACCTGAGGCCTGGATGGTCAGTTAACACTGAATGACAAGGAAAAAAAGTATATAACGAAACACAAAAAAAAGAGTGATTTTTTTAAATGCAAGATGAGATGAAACGTGAGGCAATTTGATCATAAAATTAAATATGTCAAAATGTCAGAACAATTATGAACAATATTTAAGAAGTTATAACAGCTCACCTAAGGTGGCATGTCTCCTTGAGTCGGTTAATTAATTTTCACATGCATAAATAAACAATATAAAGCCCAATGCAGTTACCGAGCTGGTTGCTATCATTCCTGACCCTATTAAGGTGCTAATGCTCGTGGCTGTGTTACTTTCAGACTTTCTGCTAAGATCACACTCATTAATGGAAAGGTCTGTCATGACAGTTGTAGCATGCCAAGCTGCAAGCAATCACGCTAATAGGATTTCAGAAAAAAAAATGTTTCACTTTCTGTACGTAATTAAATGTGAAGCAAAAAACATTCTGTCAAGACCTCAGGGACAGATGTTTGTGTTCAGCTTTGGCTGTGTGAAAAAATATTAATCCTCGTAGGAAGACACATTATTATAACTTACTGAGGTTTACACAGCATAATTCATCCATTTCTGACAGTGTTTGCAATATTTTATATGCAATGTATACAATACAATATTTTATATTATTTTTTGAGAACACTAATCATTTTTGTTAATGAGCCCAATTTATTTAACTAAATGATCACAGTGAATTGTTGAACTGACTCATCAAAATGAGCAGTCCGATAATGAGTCTTCCCAACTTACTATTTTAATGAGGTGAAAAACAGACACGGTTACAAATAGAGTTTGTCTTAGCTCTCTGATGCCAACAAGTCATGACACAAGGAGCGGTCGTAAAGCTGTTTTAGCAAACTGAATCAAATAAAAGTGCATTAAAAATCATTGGAATAGTCATGATGTTGGTTAGTTTTATATAGCAAACAAAATAAGGTAATATTGTAATATCATAAAATTCAACTTTGCATCTCAGGAATAAATTACATTTCAAAATTTCACATTGAATTGCAAAAATGACATGTTTACTATATTTTTGATCAAATACGTAAATACAGCCTTGATGAGCATAAGAGACTTCTTGCAAAAACATAAGACATCTTAATTATTCCAAACTGGTATATAGATAAAAATACAGGTTTATAGATTTTTATTATTTTTTTATTTTTTTTATAAAATGTATATAAAATTATTAATAACACTTTACTTAAAGCCTTTATATATAATGCATTATAAAAGTAGTTGTAATGCACTAATTATGCCTTGTAATGCACCTTATAATGCATTGTATGATCTCATGAATACTTGTAACCACAGTTATAATACTTATCTATTCATTTTTACACCTTTAGAAAGTATAATGCATTACAACACATGACAAACAAACCTTCAAATATTACAATGCATTTGAACTTTGGTTATAATTATTTATTTAATGTACAATCTACATTATGATATACCTTTATAATGTGTTATACATACTGTAAAGGCTTTAAGTAAAGTGTTACCAAATTATTATATATATACACAAAGACATACAAAAGGCCATATTTAGTAATTAGCAGGAAAACATTTTTTATTTATAAACTTTTTTTATTTTTTTCTAAGTACTCTTGTTCATATTGCTCAGGCAACATCACACGTTGTTTTTGTTCGAGTGTGTGTTCGTCCTCTGGGTGCTGTGCATTGAGTCTTAAAGTGTCTCTAATTATCCCTGACCTTCTGGGACATTCTCCACTTTCAATCCTCACCCCTGTGGCTTCTTTCAAAATGTCCTCTTTCTTTCTTTCTTTCTTTCTTTCTTTCTTTCTTTCTTTCTTTCTTTCTTTCTTTTCATCTCTCTCCTCTTCCTCCTGTTTGTCCCTCATCCTTAAAAATAACCCTCCAATCCCAGCCATTCATTAATTAGTACCATTTTTTAGGGAGACAAAAGAAAGGGATTTAGGTATAAAACAGTCCCTCCCAAGGTCAAGGCAGGACACGGGCAGAGAAACACCTGGCTGTTTGGGTGAAAAGTGCTTTTTAATAACACTACTGCTTGTAAATTGTTTGCTGCCGAATCAAAATCCATCATTAGCGACCACTCAGTGCAAATTAATGTAATTACATGTTCAAAAGATTGCATTTTTTTTTTTATATGTCCTCAACGGTTATTCAGTCAAACATCATAAGCTTTCGGGTTCTGTAGTAAATACATCAAGATGACGATGAATTGAATTAAATTAATTTTTCCAATTCATTCAAGAACCCAAAGCAGATGTGCTTCCCAAGACACCTGAAAGGCTAAATAGACTAAACATTAGCTTGAAGTGCTATAAACAAACAGTGCTATTGTGTCTACATTTACCCTTTGCCCCTTGTGCAGAGTTCAAAAGTTCACAAAGTCAAACAACCCTCGCGGTGTCCACACACAACAGACAAACATTCATAGTGCTAGTTCCTGTCAGGAATATAAGGAAGCCCATTATGGGACCAATTCTCACTATTAACTATGACCTCAAACTCAAACATTTTTTTTTTCTTCTTATTAATAGTTAGTAAGGTAGTTGTTAAGTTTAGGTATGGGGAAGGATTTAGGTATCTAAAATATGGTCGCGCAAAATAAGGGGCCGTTCACACAGAACGCGTCTTTTTGTCTAAAAATGCTAGACAGTGCTCAGGAATGCTTAAAAACAACAACAAAAAAGCACAGAGCAAAACGCGAGGGTCTCGAGAAGCGCTTTTGAGATGTGATGCAATAACGAAAACAACAGAAAATAGCCAAACAGCAGAATAGATAGATATTTCTCTCCAGGCTCTTTTTTAAAGAAACCGGTTGTGATGATCATTGAGTAAATGTTTTATAATTCAGGGTATCCTGAACAATGGAAAAGTAACACATTGGAATAGAAAAATGCGCTCTGTGTGAACGGCCCCTAAGGCATTAATATGTGCTTTATAAGTACTAATAAACAGCCAATATGCTAGTAATATGTATGCTAATAAGCAACTTGTTGACAGTGAGAACTGTTCCCTAAACTAAATTGTTACCATGCATATCTACTGCTACACTAGCTTGGTAATAATTGACAGTTAGATTAATCTTTCAATCCTTTGGCTAAAACTCTAAAAGTCCTAACAACACTGCACTCAGACTGATGCATTCAGAGTGATTCAGCACAACTAGGGACGCTTAGTCGTTTAAAAAAAAAGCTGGCATTTTTAATGTTTACTTTTTGTTTCTGCTGTGGTTAAAGGAAACTCCTGTTTGACTGAGCGTTGAACATAAGTTGTAATCAGCACTGAAATCTGACGTGCACACAAACCTAGATTTATCTCCCACACAGTCAGACTGCCCTGAGGAACATTTGATTGTTTAGAAGTTGATCTTTTTCACCTCAAGAGACTTAAAGGGATAGTTCATTCAAAAAAGAAGATATTCTGAGAAAGGTCTGATTACAGAATTTTCATTTTGGACTTTCATTCATTTTTAATGGAGTTCTAAGATATATAATTAAAGTATAAAAATAGAAAAAAATGAACCTATTGTTGACAAAAGCTCTATTTGGAGTTGAACAGATTAGTTTTTCATACTCAGCTGGACTGAAATCACTTATGTCTGCAAAAACTCAAGGGGACAAAATTCCATGTAAGTTCTATACAGGTAAGATAATAATTTCAATAGAAATGTAGAACTGGAATCTCTGAGTTTTGGTATTTTGGAAAATCTGAGAACACTTTGAATGTATGTATTGAAACAGGAGATTTCAACAATTTATTATTTTACTAATTTAACATTTTGACAGAGAAGTGAGGGATGATGTGATGAAAACGTGCAATTGAAAAGGTGCATACTGTACTGCTGAAAATGGTTATTGTACTGAAGAAGAAGAAAAACACTAGTTTGTGTATTTAATGCCAGTGTCTGAACATAACAATATAGGTGTAGACAACTATCATTTAATCATCTGAACTGATGTTTTCAGAGAACGGCATCCATAATGAGTACAGCCAGCAATCCAGTAAACACCATTCATAGGAAAATAAATAACCAATGTGAAAAATGCAGAAAGCACTCGACACAGATGTTATTTTCTGATGTCCTTGCCTATGTGAAAATTGCATTTGAGGGCACATGAAGGCAGATGCCCTGTTGAAGATAACAGTCATAACTACAAATGTTCAGTTACAAACACAGAGAGGAGAAAAAAAAATCATAATGACATTGCCATGGAGACTGTAATTATCGGGATCTGTCTCCACAGATGTGAGGAGAGCGAATGAGTGAGGGTGTTAACACACACACCGGTGGAACGGCGGTGAATGTAGTGGCCCTCGCTGCCAATAAACAAGTCTTTCCATGCAGCAGCATCCCGCTGTAAACTACACCATCCTTCTCACTGGGTTGTCATGGAAACCAGAAGGCGTAGAATGCTCTTGAAAGTGTGCTGGAGCTGCTGCTATACAGACGGGTCACGCTGGCCATCGCCGAGTTAGGTGGCATTCTACATTGGGCTGTTTATGTGTTAGTATAAAGATATGGACTGTTCATTTACATGCATTTACATGCAGAAGATTTTGAGCTGAAACTGGTGCTTCATAAAATGCAGGTCAATGGCTGCTTTCACTTTGAGAGTCAAAAAAGCATATGCAGGCAAGGCGAAATTAATACCCGTGACTCCTGACGACATACTGAGGTCTTATGAATCAAAACAATCTGCCTGTGCAAGAAATTGAACATTATTTACAATATTACCTGTAATTCAGAGCCTCAGGCAAACATGGAAATTTGATTATTTTCCATGAAATGGTTCTTTCGGACAGTTTGGTTTAAAGGGGTCATATGATGCTGCTAAAAAGAACATTATTTTGTGTATTTGGTGTAATGAAATGTGTTTATGCGGTTTAAAGTTAAAAAAACACATTATTTTCCAGTTCATATATGTAATCACAAAGGGACGTAACATATATACAATTATATATACAATTATATTATTAAAGCATCCATCAGTGATGTGGAACTTGGATGTTTTATATGTCTAAAGCAAATAAAGTGAATAAACTCATCTTCGTCAGCTCACCTTTTTAAAAAAAGCCAAGAGAAACCATAAAAACTTTAATTTCGCACCTTCATTCAAGTGTTGGGTTCACGCATGTGCATATCAGTGGCTCATTAGTCTTCAGTCCGAGTCCTCAGTTCAGTGACTGTTGGAAAACGTACTGTACCTAGAATATTGTTATGATATTTTTGCCGTACTTACATTTGATTTTCAGAACACATTGACCAATGGATGTGTCATTACATTGGAATGCCTGTTCTGATGCTGGCTCAACAGTGAACATCTACCCAACATTCTTTGCAGCATTTCGTCATAAAAGTGTGCTTGAGCTTAAGGTGCCATTTGGAACAGGACCAGACTGTCAAGAACAATCTTGCTTATATCACATAAAAACCTGTTTGTGTCCCAATGATGCATAAATAATTATTTTTCTGGTCTCAGGGTTAATCAGAGGTTTTCTGAAAGTCCATCGTTCTGAGCATGAGCTGTTCCATTTTTCTCAATTTCATTTCTACTTCATTTGACAAATAGTGAAACACGAATAGGCCTGACTTGAATCTATACTGCCATATCTACAAGAGTACATAAACTCCACAAACAGACAGAAATTAAGTGTTATTTTCAGTAAGTTTGAAATAATGTCTCTTAACACATGTCTGAGCAAACTCAACATATCTCATAAACTATGATTACATTGACACATATCAGTCCGTCAAAGCCACAGGCTGGTTTTAACCAGCAGAGGAATATTCCTGTCAGCCGCTGCCATTGTGTCAGGAGACGGCTGATGGCTGGGCTTTTTTTTTTAATTGACAGGTTGAAAGCTGTGGCCCTTGTGTCCTTAATCACTCCACCGGCATTAATTAGCCATTTCCCCTCTTCGCCAATTAAGCATGCATAAAGGAAAGAATTCAAATAACTCTGGGCCCCATATGTCTGCTGCATTCACAAAGCCCAATACAGTTCCTGTTTTCGCTCTTTTCAGCAATTAAGAACTGATCAAAGTACTGCTTGATTTGACACAATCAGATTTGGCAGGGAAAAAAGCAACTTTGCTGTATAAATTATTTCCACACAATAAATAAATGGATAACAAAATTAATAAGGAAACGAGTGGAGCTCCGAAGCATGCATAAAGAAAAGAATTCAAATAACTCTGGGCCCCATATGTCTGCTGCATTCACAAAGCCCAAATACAGTTCCTGTTTTCGCTCTTTTCAGCAATTAAGAACTGATCAAAGTACTGCTTGATTTGACACAATCAGATTTGGCAGGGAAAAAAGCAACTTTGCTGTATAAATTATTTCCACACAATAAATAAATGGATAACAAAATTAATAAGGAAACGAGTGGAGCTCCGTCTGATGTTGCCTTCAAAGCAATTAAAAAATAACAGTCTTTGGATACTTTTTTTTGTGCATATTATAGTCTGTTAACAAGAAAAATGCAATAAAAATGCAAAAATGCAAATTACTCAGTTCTAGCATTTCTATTTGTAAACTTTGACTTGAAACTTTTTTTCTCACATTTTTAGGATACTGACATGTATAATAATAGTTTTACTGTATAATCCTGCAGACAGTCGATCAGACTCTGTATATTGATTTTGACGGTTTTAATAAATGAAAAATGCCAGCCGTACAATCATATAGTTATTTTTACCAGAAAATAAATAACACGCTCCAAACATATGGAGTTTGAAAGTTAAAACACTGAAATATTGTGTTCAATGTATTCAATATCTGCCATAAAATCCCCAAGTAGCTCCCTAGAGCCTTTAGTAACAAATTCAACATGTTTCAAAATTCTCCCCTGAATCGTGAACTCACACCCACATATAAACACATAGTTAAATGTCGATGCTCGCACACGTCTGTCTCAGATCAAGGGCAGGGAAGCACACACTTAACCTCTGAATGTAGATGCACTGGCGTCTTTTGTTTATCTGCATGCAGATGAAAGGAAAGACCTCTGAAGGACCTTTAAGACACGATAGAGCTCTTCCAGGTTACCTTTAATCAAATGCACCAAAGTGAAACGTCTTAAGTTCACGCTCAGCCTCATGCTCTTCTGCATTCTGTATCCTTCATCTGTAAATAAGTTACTTTTAGGCTACTCAATCATTGGAAAGTAAGTTTATGTCTGTCAATCAAATGATGCAACCGACGGCCTATCGACTTTTTCATGAATGCAATGACTTCACAGACCTCAAATGCATTCTAGAATACAATAAAACCACATAATTTTTATCAGTGAATCTGACATGCATGTCATCATCTTTCATGGAATAAAAGAAGAGGAGCCAAAATGCATTGCTGTAAAGTGTTAGAAACTGTATGTGTGGAGGGTTAATTTCACACAGATCAGCTCAAGGCCGACTATTTAATCGAGACAAACAAAAAAAACAGCAAATTCCAGTACTATGAAGTACAAGAAAAAAATGTAGGAGGCATTCCTGTGCAAATGGTTCTGCAATTGATGAAAATATTGAATATGTTGAATTAATCAATTATAAAAAAAAAAAAAAGCTTTTGATTAATTAATACATAGAAATAAGCATTATAGTCATTAAATATTTGATTGGTTACAAGAATATTCCAGGTTCCATGCAAGTTAAGTTCAATAAACAGCATTTGTGACAATGTTGAAGATCACAAAAATATAATTTAAACTTGTCCCTTGGCTTGTTTTCTGAAGAAGAAGAAGAAGAAGAAGAAGAAGAAGAAGAAGATTTGTAGAGGATTTAAAAGTGAACATTATAATTTTATTTGTTTAATTAATTTTAGTTTTATTGTTTAATTTTAATTCTGATAAAACTGGCGTACATGAGCTGTAAAACTGTTTAAATAATCTTTCGTTTATTTTAGCTTTTGAGGTGTTGCCATGTCAACAAATCGTTAAAACAAATTGTGCCAACAAATCGTTAAATCGTTTTAAATAAAATCATGTAGGCACATTTTTCATGTCTTGTCACTATACTATTGAAAGTATTTTAGCATTTACGAATTGGCCTCATTCCATTTTAAGTGCCTCATTGTAACCCAGAATTTTGCTTTTAAAAACAAAATAGGGGATAAGAGATTTTTTATTATTTTTTTTGGTTATCAACAAAATGCAACAAATGCAGTTGTTTGAGCTTCACTTGTACTGAACCCGAAATATTTCTGTAAAACATGCATGAATTTGTTTTGGACCATTGGACGGACATTATGGTGTAGAAGGAACCTTCAAAATGTTGCCTGACTGGGCAGCAAGGCAGTAACTTGACTGCTTTCAGTTTCAAACACTGCTTATATTTCTCTTTCTCTCACTGAGTTACAATACAGGTCCATCCATCACTAGTTTTTCTCATTTTCGAGGAGGATAGAGGAACCACAGTCATCTTGCAGAGGCCCTAATAAGAAGCAATGGTTTCTTTTATTACTCCCATGTTTAGTGGCCCAACGTTATTGCATACTGGCCCTCCTCTGTGATGTACTGTCAAACTGACTGAATCCTTCATCCACTCCTTTTATCTACATGATGGAAGACAGGTCCTCAGCACCACAACATCTGTGGAAAGCCATACTTGGATATTAATAGACCATAAAAGAGTTAGTGTACCTTTACTGGCCATTGCACTTAAAATCTGTGATGATTTTAATATATCAAAATATTAAATGATAATGTCATCATTGTTTACTCACTTCTGAAGCTCTCAAATCACGATTATGGTCTATTGTGAGGTCATGTTTGTGAGTGTAACGTTGGGAGGTGTGACAACACAGTAGTGGATCCAAGTGCAGGCTTTATTCAAAAGAGTGGTCAAACATGCAGGGTCACACACCAGCAAACAGGGCGAGAAAAAAGAGTATAATCCAGGGCGAGACAAAAGAGTAATCCACAAAACAGGCGAAGGTCAGGGCAGGCAGCAAACAATCAGAAATGAGGTAAACAGTCCAAGGTCAAGAGACAAGGCTAGGCAAGGAAACACGGAAAGACACAGGAACTATGGAACACAACAGGCTAGCAATACTGAGCCATGTGAGGGAGTGTGTGTGCATCTTTTATAGTCCTCTTGATTGGTAACAGGAGGAGTCTGATAATGAGTTCCTAGGCAGGGGTTATGGGAAATGTAGTCCGGGGTAGAGTGGCAAGAGTCAGGGGTGGAGTGCGCTCTGGTGACAGTGAGAACCAATGGCATGTGTCATCCAGGACATCAAACCTTGAGCAACATATATATTTTTTTTTAATTGAATACAACAGCAAATGAGATTTCAGAGCTCCATTTACGCCCGGTTTCACAGACAAGGCTTAAGCCTAGTCCAAGACTAAAATGCATGTCTGAGCTGTTTTAACTGTAGGAAACTTACACTGACATACTAAATGTGTAAGTATCATTGATTTGACTCAAGATGCACACCAATAAGGCACATTTATAAAAGCTACTTAAATGTCCTAATTGAACTATGGCCTAACCCTGGCTTAATCTAAGCCCTGTCTGTGAAAGCAGGCTATAGGCTCATTGGACGTGCCTACAATTCACTGCAGTTCCAGCTGAAATGAATACCAGTGCCAGTAAAACACCAACAACTTTTGTTCCTTTTCACACAAATTATTATCACGGCAGATTATTGATTAATAAAGACTTACTTTCACACGGTTCCTTAGACAATTCTATGTTATGAGCTCAAAATACTTTTACTGTAGTGTGTGATTTGTAAACTAATACATTTTGATGTTTGCATCACATAACCAGCTCCACATGTATGACTTTTCTAGCATAGTAAACTTGCTCGGTAGTGCACCCGGTATAGCATTGCACTTGCAATGTTTAGCGCTCTGGTATGAGTCCCATGAAACATGAGTCAAGCAAATGTGTTTTTATCTCATGTTTGCTTTTATTAACACTATCAGTTAGGGTTAGGGTTGTATTTAGAGTAAGTGGTATGTTATTTTCAAATGCAAGAGCATTAACCTTTTAGTGCCACTCACTAGACATTTAATTTGTTAACTAACGAAATCAACATACTAAAGCACTGCCAGATTCAAGCATTGACAGATCCATCTGTTTTGGATAAAACTGAATGTGCTTTTAGCGCCACTGGACATTTCACTTTGTTGTGAGGTTTTGTGAATCGTGCAAGAAGCAACTTATTATTTTGTAGAAATGTCACCATTTGACTTAAATTATGACATAAAGCTATTGTATGACTTCGGAAGACTTGAAATATAGAGTAAAGGTATACTCTATATATATATTACTTTTATTGCCCTTTGATTGCGGTTTTGTCCTGTTTGGATCATTGCAGTATAAATCCACTTTCATTGTTTGGAAAAGAGCAGCTTGGACATTCTGCCAAACATCTAATTTTGTGTTTCACAGAAGAGAGACAGTAATTGTGTTTGGAATGACATTGAGGTGAGTAAAAGATGAAAATTATGAAAATTTGTATTCCTATAAATCTAGGTTCTATGACACATTCTCTCTCTGTCATCCTCTCGGTCTTTCGGATGTGTGCAAATGTCCTTCTTCCTGGTATAAGGTCAGATCCTGCAAGACCTCAAGGGATGAACCGAATAAAGTGCATGATGCAGAGGGTGTTTAACAGGAGAAATGCAACTGCTCCATTATCGATCTCCTTTGTGCCATGCTGCTCTGCCCTTGGTCAGACACCCATCAGAACTCCATCAGGGCAAGAGGAGACGCAAGGAGTTTCTCTGTCATGATGTGCCATTTGAAGAGGCAGCTACACACATCCAGTTGCACACACACTCTTTGATATCTACTGGGGAACGAGTGCAGTAAAACGTCTGCTGAACATGTTGTTGAGAGTGGCTTGCATTTGGGACCAGATCTGAGCATCTGTGACAGGATGTTCATGGACAGACCCTGACCTTAAGTTCTGATTAGACCATCTCACACTTACAGACAGGTAAGAGTGAAGCTTTCAGAGAAAAAGAAGGAGTTGCAGGATGACTTGCTTGGTTAGTGGCACTAATGTTTAAGGACTGCAGAAGTTATTCCATTGTTATCATACAATGCGATCATAGGCATTTGTATTTCGTTTTCCATGCATTGCAGCACGGAAACATATATTATTAAGATACTGGCAGTATCTAAGCCAGAATCATTTCACATATGAACAACTAAAGAGACATAGACATTTTTACACAATTATAGATTCATATCATATTGAATTGGTGAAATTAATAGGGTTAATTATATTATAGTATTTAATCATTAAAATTAAATAAATGCTCAATGTAATCAAAATTTTTTTAACACATTTACCTAATTTGACATTATTATGGTTTAATTTTTTTCTATGTGACATCTGGTGCTGTATTCAACTTATTTTGAAGGATTTCAACACTCTAAAAAATATAATGAGAATGGTAAAAACTTGGAATGAATTATCAAATGTAAATTATAGAGTAATTTGTAGTTTTTGCTTGCAATAACGGTAAATCAGTTTCACTTTTTTTAACTTGTATGTAAAGGTAATTTACAGTTAACAAATTAGGTTAGGTTTAGGTTTTTTTTTTTTTTTAGCATTTTTATGCTTTTTTTTCTGCTAAATTTACATTGCCACTCTCTAAACCTGGCTTGCTTTAAATTTTTTATATATTTTTTACAGTGACTTTACCCAAGCTTAAACTTTAAAGTCTTAAAATTAATTAAAATCGTCATCATTTACTTCATTTAACTGAATCACAACAAAGTTCTATATTGTAGTGTATTACCATTAAAATTGTTCTCACTGTACATTTATCTGCTTAATGCATTGTTTAATTGTTGAGAAGTGGTTAGGTTTAGGCTCAGAAATATCGAAATAATAGTAAAAATGTAGCTATACAGTTATGTTTGCAATATAAATATAACAGACAGGATTCATGAATATGTTTGCGTTTTGAAAGCTGTGCATAGCTAAATACTTTTAAATTTTAGATGCTGTCAGTATGCCCATATTTAGTTGTATTGTATATCCAAAAGTACAAAATATATGTATACAAATTATTTTTGAATACTAATGAAATTAGATTGTTATTTGTTCATTTTGACCTCTGTTTGTTCCTAAAAAAGAACAGCATAGAACATGAACTGTCATTCTGGTCTGAGCTGGATTATGCTGGTTTAGTGCTGGTTATGCATAGCAATGTTCACAAGCAAAAAATGCTGCATGGTGAAGCTGCTAACAAAACCTGTTAGGAACACCAGCCTACCAGCATCCAGAACACAACATATGATAGTGACCAGGAATACCGTAGCGTCTTCTGGTGGAAGGTCGTGCCCAAATCCCTGTCTGGGTATCAGACACAAGCGCTCACAGCCGCAGGTGTGCTTCTCTGCGGTGGCTGTGATGATGGGGAACAAGGACTGCATAGCTGTAGGTGGCACAGGCCATGTCTTTTTCTCTCTGCCTCTAACGGGCCACAGGCACTCAAGGCGACACAGGGTATCTCGTCTACTGTGCCCTGGACTTCCGCCCAGCCATCTGCTGCCCCTCCTGCACCTGCCAATCTTCTCAGACAAAAGCTCCTCACCAGGAACCTGCAACCTCTGATGGACCAGCGCAGCCTCATGCTAGTTAGCATGCTAATTACTGATGTATTTCCTACCTCATTATCAGAGGCGGACAGTAACTAAGTACATTTACTTGAGTATTGTACTTAAGTACACGTTTTGAGTATCTGTACTTTACTTGAGTATTATTTTTTCTCTCATTATGAAACTGTACCATTTTTTGTGCATAGTAACCATGGTTTAATTGTGGTGTTTGTACAAAGACCTTAGTAACCAAAGGTAAAAATATGCATGGTCCCTTATTATAATTAATGTAACTATGGTTTCTATACTACTAAGCCCAGTAAGCCCCAGTGTGATTCAAACATTGCATTCGATGTTAAGCGTCACATAACAGATACACATAAAAAGTGTGGATGGCTAAAATGTCTTTGTGGTCTTGGCTAGTTTATGCTGATTAGTGATGATTTGGTGCTGGTTTGGGAAATTAACTGTTGCTGGTAAACCAAGATTAAGAAAAATACAATAAAAATAGCAATATTGTGAAATATTATTACAATTTAAAATAGCTGTTAATGTGAATATCTGTTAAACTGTAATTTATTCCTGTGATGCGCAGCTGTATTTTCAGCATCATTCCTCCAGTCTTCAGTGTCACATGATCTTCAGAAATCATTCTAATATGCTGATTTGCTGCTCAACAAACATTTCTGATTATTATCAATGTTGAAAACAGTTGCGCTACACAATATTTCTGTGGAAACTGAGATACATTTTATTTTTCAGGATCCTTTGATTAATAAAAAGTTTAAAAGACAATTATTTGAAATAGAAATATTTTTTAATGTTATAAATGTCTGTACTGTCACTTTTAATTAATTTTATACATCCATGCTGAAAGCATTAATTTCTTTAAAAATAAGAAAAATCTTCATGACCTCATATTTTTTAACAGTAGTTAAAAAACAGCTGCCTTTATATTTTTTGAAGTGTCATTGGCAGGCTCATCATCATTCCAGGGGTTCCTTGGCATCAGAAAGTTTAAAAATTCCTCAACTAGACAACTTAACGATGTTAAGATTGGTCTACTGAAGATGTTCCACCTCTTATCCGATCAGCTTCGTCAGTGAAGACATTCACTGTACTGTAGCTCCAGCAGTATGTTAGCAGCTGTTTTGAGAGACTGAGAGGAATAAACATACGTGGTATCAGTGCACTCGTGGGCAGATGAGGGTCTAATATAATTAATTCTGGAGCTTTCAGTCAGTGTTAGTCAGGCAGTGCTGATTGGACTGATGATATTTTCGCTATATATTAGGGTGTCTGCTGTCTCTCTGATAAGACCCATCAATATCATTCGCCTTTCCATATAAACGGACCGCATCTTACCAGGCTATTTGTTTTGCTGTTCATTTCATTAAAACAGAATACAGGTTGTGTATGTTTGTCGCATTTCTTTGGACCTTATATGACATTTTCTTTGACATTAGCAATAAATCAGCAAGGCACAAGGCTTTTGTCTCTGAACTACCGCTACTGATCATGAGTTCAGTGAGTTCTCATGAAACTCGTGTTCCTTTGATTCCAAGAAAACATCCTGAAGTGACTCAACAGTGTCACTTACAGAACGGTTTTCATGATTTACCTCATAGTGTCTCTCAGTGCTTGAAAAAGGTATAACACAACCGGAAGCCCTTTATGGAAAAAAAATAAAACACTTAGACTAAAAGGATGGATCCACTCAAACTTATCAAAAGCAATGGGTGACTAAGCTATTTATTTTAGAAAGCTCAAACCAGAGTTTCTGGACTTTGGGGAAATGACAACAAGATGAATGTTGTTGGCTACGCTAATTCTGTCATTGTTTAAAGGTTGAACCCAAGACAACATGATAAATGTCTCATGAAAGATCACCAGCATTCTCCTTTATGTGAACTCCTTGTTATGTTCCCACTTTACTCCTTGCTGTTTCTTTCCCCCATCGCTTCTCGTTATCAAATCATCCTGTTTTTCTTCTAGTCTTCAAAGCGAGGCTTGACGTTGTGCTCCAGACACTGCATGGGGTGACGCTAAATGTCTCCAGTAATGCATAGCCTCTTTCTAGCGCAGTCTGAATTCAATCAACAAGATTTAAGAATTGTCCTCGACCCAAACTATGGCATGCATCAAATGTGCCTGCAGTTACACTTTCCAGCTGTTCCAAAAGCCCGTAGTGTGTAAATGTGCAATACAAAAGAGATTTAGTTACTCCATTCGTTAGCTTTCATCATGAAGCCTGGGGAAATACAGCCAGGAGCTGTGCTATAAAAAATCAGAATTAGAAAAATAAAAAAAAAAACTTTAAAAATCCAGGTCGGGTGGCAAACTGGTTATGTCCATCCCCACAAACTAACCATAGGTAATCTACCAGCTGAAGGTGGTCTTCCAAGTCAAAACCGGCCTTACCAAGTGCTCAGCCAAAACTAATTAGCAGCAAAAGCCGTTAGCCCCTGCTGGCAGATGTTGCAACAATACCATCTGCTTCTTAAATTAATTTTCCACATTGATGGCCATTCAAAATTAGCCATACATTCTAACTAAATTGCATTATATATACCACTGATATTTCATTATAGTACAATAGAAGTTTCACCAGTGCTTGAGTATTCTGGAGGTTTTTTAAATTAAATTAAATAGTATGAAATTGCTGTTTTTGTGATGGTGTCAGCATTGTCATTGCGTATTTCTCCATTTGATTGGTTACAGCTCAGATGACTGGCTCGAAAAGTTCTGTCATATCAGATGGCAGCATTAGCATTTGCTAAATTCATTTAGTTTCCTTGGGGTCCTGTTGGAAAATCATATAACGTGATCAAACACCACCATAATGTCGTAATTACGAGTGGGAAACTCTGGATTTTCTTAGGACCATAGTTTCTGATTTGGGGGCATGTCAAAACATGTTGGATGCAACATTTGTAGATGACAGTAAATTTGTTGAAATGAATGACCATTATTATTTTTTCATTAACAATAAAACTAGCCAAGCTGCATGTAAAAATACAATAGTATTGTGCAATTATGAACAATTCATTTTACAGTAACTTCATGAATTTAATAAAAACAAAGCAAAAACACACCTGAAGCACTTTCTTTATTCGTCATTTTGTAGAAGGGGAGTTTTAAAAAAAAAAAACATTTTTTGTAGAAAATGTACATCGCCATTCGCCAACTAAAGTGATTTAAATGCACCTAAAAACTTAATTATGACTTCCCAACTGCCTAATTATCATGTAGGTCCCCCTTGTGCTGCCAAAACAGCTCTGATGCATCAAAGTATGGACTCCACAAGACCTCTGAACCTGTCCTGTGGTATCTGGCACAAAGACATTAGCAGCGGATCCTTAAAGTCCTGCATGTTGCAAGGTGGGGCCTCCATGGATCAGATTTGTTGCTCCAGCACATCCCATTGATGTGCAATCAGATTGAGATTTGGGGAATTTGGAGGCCAAAGCAACACCCTGAACTCTTTGTTATGTTCCTCAAACAGTTCATGTTGTGTGGCAGGATGCATTATCCTTCATTTTCCACTGGCATCAGGAAACACCATTGCCATGAAGGGGTGCACATGATCTGCAATCTTAGGTAGGTGGTACATGTCAGAGTACCATCCAAATAAATGCCAGGTCCCAGAGTTTCCCAGCATTGCTCAGAGCATGACATTACTTCTGTCGGCCTGCTTTCTTCACAAAGTGCATCCTGCTGCCATCTCTTCCCCAAGTAAATGACGCACATGCACCCACCCATCTAACTGATTTAAAAGAAAGCATGATTCATCAGACCAGTCAACCTTCTTCTATTGCTCCATGGTCCAGTTCTGAAGCTCATGTGCCCACTGTAGGCAGTTTTGGTGGTGGACATCATGGGCACTTTGAGCTGCGATGCACTGTGTGTTCTGACACCTTTTTATCATGGACAGCATTAAGTTTTTCAGTAGTTTGAGCTACAGTAGGCCAGACGGACTAGCCTTCGCTTCCCATCTGCATTAATCAGCCTTGTGCATCCATGACCCTGACACCGGTTCACCTCTTGTCCTTCCTTGCACCACTTTTGGTAGGTAGGGGTGCACGGGCATAACGTGGGGTTAGTTGTAACAAACATGGTTTAAACATTTCCACACATGCTAGCATAGCAAAACGTATGGTATTTACTAGTTGCCATATCAACACTATATAGAGAAAAAATTGCACCATAATTCAAAAATCTTTTGAAGATATCGCTGAACATTTATTTTACCATAGCAAAAGTACATTTCTGGCTGAAGTAAAGTTTTCATCTCAGTGTTTAGTGTTTATTTAAAATGAGACAAATCTGCTATTATTATTTAGCAGTTTAGGTAGTTATTTAATGCTTCGCTAACTAGCAGAAGATATTAACCAGTTTTAAATTCCAGTTGTGCAGATGGGGAACGTTGTAAGACTATTATTAGAACTATGCTATTCTGTTACATTGGTGATGTAATTTACATTTATTTATTTCATGAATTTTAATGAAAAACAGGTGAATAAAGACTGAAAGTCAATTTTCAATGTTCAGAAATTTTAATTTGTTTATGTGTCTCCTGTTCTGTGTGTGGAGGGAGGGGAGTGTTGTCTTCAGCTCTGTGTTTTTTCTGAATGTGTTTCTTCATCTATTTGCCCATATAGTTTTGAGCTATGCTGTGTAGCTGAGCGTTGCGGTCACGGCCGTCCCAAGCATGTGGCCCTGGTTACAATGTGTCCATTGTCAAACTCCAAAATTAGTTTATTTTTAATTCTGAAAAAACTGCCATTATTTTATTTGAAAAGTTTAATTATTTTATTTTATTGACAAAATATTTTAGTTTGTCTTGGATTTTTTATTTTTTTTTTATTAGATCGGCCATCATTTTAAGCTGTCATATGTTCATGTTACAATGTGCCCCACCTATGGGGCATGTTGTCACATTTCACTTCCATTCTTTTGGGGTAAATAAAGAAAAAAGTATACACTGTAATTATGAAACAAATTCTCATATTTGTACTAGACAAGCATGAAATTAATGTGGAAAAAAATATACTCTGAACCCTAAGTGGATTCACACAAACTCAGAAAGTCAAAAAGTGTTTGATAGTGCCCCGATTTCCCCTACTAACTAATGCATACCAGAAGTCCATCTGATCAACCGCATAAACCAGCTTTGACTAGCTAGAAACCATGCAAGACAAGCTACCACCAGAAGCGATATAGTTTTAGCTGGATTTCCCAGCAGGGAACAAAGTCAATCCATATGTTTCAGAAACAACACAACCACATTTGTGTTCAAGATGATACGCACTCATGTGTGCATACATCTCATTTAGAACATCACTGAAGAAACTTTAGCCTCCATGGGCCTGCATCTTATTTCCATCTTCATTTTTTATGCTGTTCTAAACACTTACAGTACAATATCTCCACAGCAGAGATAAAGAGAGAAGACATACGCAGTAAGTTAAATGTCACAACACTTCCCATTTTCCTCTCAGTGCTCAGATAAGACCCGGCACAGATGAAAGCCCATGCTGAAATAAAACAGGGAAGCGCATTTGTTCTGTTCTAGATAGCATCGGCAGGGATACACACAGAGGACAGAGCCGTTTTAAGATGAATGTTACAACTCCGATGGAGATTCTCACACATCTATTCAAAGACGTGAGATGTGACGCCTCTTATGTATCAGTCCTCATTGTCAAAATGCGCTCTTCAAATCAGCTCAAACGCATTTGCTTTTCAGGAAAAGAAGAAACGTGGCTGAGGGGAGGAAGGAACAAAAGAAATTAAACCGTCCTCTTGTGTGATCTATATCTAAACAAGCACATTGATCGAAGAAGTGAAGATATGGAAAGCTATAGAGCTCTTTCCCTTTTATCAAAATGGCCAAAGGGGGATTCTCTCCCAATTTCAGAGGAAGCGTAGGAACAATAAAAAGGCTCCACCCAATAGAAAGTTTTGCCAGAAACTCTCTAAAAAAAGTGCTGGAAATGGCAAGAGTTTCCTTGAGGTGAGAAACAATCTCTAGTGATTTATTGCTCTTTTAATGCAGACTTTCAACACGACTGCTCTGCAGTTGAAAGGAAAAACACAGGCCTCGCAACACTTTCCCTTCCATGAGTTACATAAAAACACTCAAACCCCATCAGGGATGTTTTCAGAAAGAGAAAGTCTCACTCCTATGTGTCGTTGGCAGCATATTAAACTACATTTAGTGGATACCCTGCTAAAAAACAACTTAAACCAGTCTGAGCTGGTCTTCGACCTGGCCAGGCTACTGTTTTTGAAGGTTTCGGGTTTTTGTCAGCTTGGCCAGGGTTGAGAGACCAGAGAACCTCAGTAGACTGATTTAAGCTAGTTCTTCAGGACGGTAACTGCCAGAATGCTATCTTATCTGAGGTTATTTGTGGTCTTGTGTCTGTGTTGAACTTATTAAACATTGGGAAGGTTTAATTAAAAGTGTTTGACTAAGAGGCTGGAGAAATGAAAGAGAGATAGCAGGTGTTTTGTCAAGCTGTAATTATTAGTTTTGGGAGTGAAAGTTTTGAAGGACAAACATTCTTTCAAAGCTCATCTGTCTCTTACTGCACTGCTGATATGAATCGAGTCGAGTCTTTCCAACTGTTTGCTTTTCACTGGTTACACGGCATGACTGCACTGTCTATTCATCTTTCTTTCTTCTTTTCGCCCTTTTAAAGTAATTGTATACACAAAAATGGGGAATAGGGAAGGTGACGATTTGTTAAATATTGACTTGAATTTCAGTCTGATTCTTACATTAATTCATTTTCCAAATCATTTGCATTGCACTAAAAGTATGCGTTTTATCAGTTCATGCATTTTCTAGCAATCAAACCTGGAGTTGCTGGCACAATGCTCTACTGTTTGAGCTACAGGATTGTGCTTTTCTTTGTCCTTTTTAGAGCTTGATACTCCATGTTCTCTGGTAACAAGGAAAAATGCAGTGTGAATATGCTTCAACATATTTTAGTTTGTGTTCCACAGAAGAAACAAAATCATGTGGGTTTAAAAATAATTCAAATGAACAAATGATGACAATTATCTTTGAATGCAATACCCATGTGAAAAAAGTATATTACATGTTTAACATTTATATTATTGCTTATAATTACAGCTTTAAAATGATATATTAAATAACTGAATTTTGAATGTCATTTTCAATTAAATGAAAATATATTATAGTTTAAATTCATATTCAATGCAATTAGCTGAACTTTTTTTTTTCACCCAGTTAAGGAGGATAAATAGTACGTGATTTCATAATTACATCTATTGTCTTTGAAATATGGTTCAAGTATTGTTAAATGTACAGACAAGCATTTATAGTAAACTAAAATGTAATGTAATTACTATTGAAACTTGTATGTCAGGTATTTAAATATGTTTTAATATTTAAATTTGTGATAGTTGCAATTTAGTACACATAATGATGTTTTGAAATTTTAAAGACTAATAGAGTACATTTCACAAGATAATTACTTTTTAAAATTTCACATAATTCAATGTGTTATTTGCTGTTTCTTTGTAATAAATCGTAATATATATATATATATATATATATATATATATATATATACTGTATATATATATAATTTTTTTTTTTATGCACTTTTTATGTACTTAAGATTATACTCTCTTGAAGTACATGTGAGTGGCCTAAAATTAATTGTATATTACCTGCAAGTAGAGTTTTTTTTATTTTTTTATATATATATACATTTTAAAGATTTGAAGTACACTACAAGAGCACATTCAATACAATCCGGCATGTTTCTTTTTCACAAGGGTATTAGTGAACAGTCTGGTTGCTGCTCTTGTGTGGGATATTTCAGTGAGATATTTCAGGCTCATTCCTCAGCACTATTACTGTAGCATTGGTTACTCACAGTTGTAGGAGTGACTTTGGTCCTCCCACTGAATTAGACACCATCTGTTTTCTAGTGCCCTAAAATGCTCTCCGAACAACAGAGGATGATTCAAGATGCACTGCTTGTCAGTAGAGCATCACATGAGATGATGCCATATGAACTCATTGGTCTAATATGATCGTCTCCATGGCAACCACAACAAATCCACATTGTTACACTCCCTGCGTGAATCTGCAGGAATCAAAAGCTGCACTAATGTGCAGTTAAATGCAATCCAAAGGCAGAGTGAACACAATGTGCCAGAATTCAACAAATTCACAATAGCTCTGGAAGTGAAGTTAATTGGTTAAATTGCTCTTGCACTTTCATGTGTTTTATGGTAAGTCATTTTTTCTTTGTGGGGTTCCAAAGAGAGCTTGATAAGTCAATGAATGTATCTGAATCTTAATTTATATTATCGATATCTGAATCTTAATTTATATTATCGATATTTTAAAAAGATATTATCGTTACTTCACAGTAGCTCCATTAACCTGTATGGGGTAAATGAACAATAAACAGAATATTATGGACTGATGGATCTCTATCACATACATATGAGTCAAAGACGTAAAGGGGTTTTCAACACACTGAACACTGACATTAAAAGACTATTTAGGGATCACTGTGTAGCCTCTAAAAACTAATTAATTTTCATTTTAAATCTTTACCAATCTTTGCCACTGTCCTTCAAACCACTAGGTTTTACCCAATAAGTTTTTTTTTTTATCATTTAAAATAAAATAAAATTTAGTATAATCACTTTTTTATTTGACATACTTTAATAAGTGCAGCTCCGATTGTGTTGTTTCATTTTTGCATAAATATATCTGTCACACTGAATGACGATGGAACATTATTTCACCTATATTTTGACTTTATTTTCAGAAAGGTTATTTGAAAAATTAAAGTAGACACTTTACTTGCGTTTAAATTTCAAATTAAAATTTTTGATGCAGACACCAGAATGGGACGTCTTGTCTTCGACCCGTTTAACTTTTACTTACATTTAAATATACTGACTTACATTTAATAAGGTGCAATGCTCTAAACAAAAAGTGAAATAATCATAAAAACTTTCAAATAAAAAATATTTACACTAGCAGTTAAATTTGTTTTTTAATAATCACTTATTATATTTAAAAAGGATGCATTCAGTTGATCAAAAGTGACAGTAAAGACATTCATAATGTTACAAAATATTTATATTTCAAATAAATGCTGTTCTTTTGAACTTTCAGTTCATCTGTGAATCCTGAAAAATAAAATGTATCACAGTTTCCACAAAAATATTGTGCAGCACAACTGTTTTCAACATTGATAATAATCAGAAATGTTTCTTGCATATTAGATAAATCAGCATATTAGAATGATTTCTGAAGATCATGTGACACTGAAGACTGGAGTAATGATGCTGAAAATACAGCTGCGCATCACAGGAATACATTACAGTTTAACATATATCCACATATAAAACAGCTGTTTGAAATTGTAATAATATTTAATAATTTTACTGTATTTTTTTATCAAATAAATGCTGCCTTGTTGAGGAGATTTTAGAAAACGCATTTGTTCATGACGGTTTTGAAGAAAACCAGAAAAAAATGCTAGAATCGTCCTGTACTACACAACAAATAAATATGCATTAGCTAAACATCCATCTCAAGGAGAATATATTTGACAGCAAATTTGTCTGTTGTGTTTCTCCTCACTGAAATCAGACTATGGCCTGGAGGATGAACAGTCTCATAGAGAGGCTATGACTAGAAAATCAGCCCACTTTGATGATTTGCCTCTCCTTCCAAATGACAAACAGATACAAGGACACATCGGGTAATCATGTAATCGTGTGAACATGCTCTTTAGATGAGCCAATTTCCTCTGTGTTTTGCTTCTGTCCTGCTCTGCATCTCAACACCAGCTCCATCATACCTGATTACCTTTAAGCCAAAGAGACAAATAGACAGCACCGCTGAAGCAGGCTAGTAGTATGGGATATATTCTACAATCTGTCGTTGCATGTATGTGAGTGTATCTAACCGCCTCTTTGTCTAAAAGAGAGACCGTAACCAATACACAAAAGAACTTCACAGATTCTGCAACGATTGGCTCCATTACTGTGATATAAAAGCCAGCAGCTCTTCATAGAGTGAAGAGCCACTAGTGTGGCAACACTGTAATAGCGCTTAACAAAGCACTCATTAATACCTGCTGGATGTGGTTAATTAGCTAACGCATGGAAAGTCATTTTCAACAGGGAGATATGGAATAATTGTTTCTTTTGTGCGTATTGTCATGCCAATGAAGAACAAATATTTCCAGACTCAGGGGAGTGAATAACCTCCACACTTCCTTTATCTGCTGTACTGAAAATACAGGACTGTTCGGCTGTTGTGGAGAAAATTAAGATTTTTAAAAAGGTTGTAGCACTGAGAGGATCCAGACAACCAAATTCAGATATTGGGGGAAAAGGGGGGGGTCCAAAAAATAATTTTCTTTACACAATATATAATATATATATACAGTATATATATAATTTACAATCTGACCACCAAAATGGTCACGTTTACTTACATTTTGGAAATGGCCACTTTTCATTTTTGGAAATCCCCTGTGTTTCCACTTCGTTAAACAATGATGTAACTGACTGCATTACTTCATAAACTGCCCACAACATTTAAGACAAAATATTTTTAACATCCAAAATAGTTTTGGTTTAGCTTCTCCATGCCATCACGCTTTTGTGTAACAGTCAGGAGATACATATTTAAATACATAATGCATAACATTCTTAATTCACACAATATTGTGAGTATAGCACAATATTTGTTAATCAGATTTTTCTAAAATAATACAGATTATTTCAGGACATAATCTCACTTCTCTCCCCACAGGGTTAGGGGTTTCTGGTTCAAAACAAGATTATTATCCTTAACTAAACCTAAAACTATTTATGCACACTATTAATGTTTACTGTTTAAGTAAATGTGTGTGTTTTTGTTTTTTTGTAAAATAAAATTTAAAAAGTATTGTTTTAAAAAATTTACAATAAAAAAACAGAAATGTTTTCTTCTCATCAAACTGTAATCAAGTTTAAGCTAAAGTGAATTAATGAATGAATTAATGAATGAATGAAAATATATAAAAACTAATGCTAAAACTGAAAAAAAAATGTAACCCAATAAAATAAAAAAATTAAAAATTAAATCAAAATTGCAAAAGCACATAATAAAATGACTAAAAATGAAACTAAAATATAAACATAAAAAGCTATTTCAAAATATGAATAAAAACTACAATTGTATGTAAATAACACATAAAAAAAAAGGGTTCAAACCCAGTCTTTCAAGGGCCTGCGTGGAGCCAGTTTTTCAAATCAAAGTCAGGATTAGCCGGCTTTAAACTCATGACTGTTTCCAGAAGATAATTGTGCTCCGCTAAAGACTTCGGGACGTTGCTGAACACCTCCTAAAGCGGCTTTCCCAAAGGTTTATGCATATAGGAGGCAAATCACTGCAGTGCATTAAAAACTCTTTTGAGACAAGCCATGTCTTTGTCCAAATGCATGATAGCTGGGAACAAGCGTGCCGCACATATATGCACCTTCTGCATGGAGATCCATATTATCACTTTATATGGCACCTTTACCTTATGATGAGGAAGTCCTAAAGGCTTTGCAAGTGGAGGCCAAGGGTTAATCTGGAGCGGAGAAGGGTGATCCCTACTCCTTGACCCATCATCCTCTGGGTTTTTAGTGGGAGAATGAAGAATCAAGAACTTGGCTTCTCTGATTACCTTCAGGAAAATGGTATTTCTGAAGCCCATGGCCAAACCTGGAGAACATTAGCAAGAAAGTCAGATCTGAGAAGAGGAATGAGAAGAATGTGAAGCAGTCATCAAGTGGAGGCAGGTGCATTGACTGTTCCCTGTGTGTGTGTGTGTGCATGCGTGCGTGCGTGCGTGCGTGTGTGTGTGTCAGGCGGCTCACAGCTGCTGGAGACTGGCACAGATGGGCTGCTGATTATTAAAAACTCATGACACATCTTTTATCTGGACAGCTTCACAAAAGTGTGTTTCAACTGCTCCTCAATGACAGTATAATTAAAAACCTGATCAAAGTTTGGACAAACCAAAAGAAACGAGATTTGTGCATTTTCTCAAGAAAATGTTAGTGGTTTTTGTGCAGAAGTTGCTGCCATGATGCTAAGGTGTGGATGAGGGTTTCTAGCGCATTGTTATGGTGCTCTGGCTGCTTCCTTACACTGTAACAAATATTTAGTCCAACTTTATATTAGGTGTCTTTAACGACTAAAAAAATGATTAGGTACACTCAGAAAAAAAAAATTAGAAAAGCTGTCACTGGGGTGGTACACTTTCAAAAGGTAAACGGTAAATAAGATACAGAGGTGTACCTTTGTACTACTACAGTGACCGCTTTTGTACCTTTTTTCTGAGAATGTACTTACTGTGTTCATGTTGAATTGCAAAACACTTTTGCTGCTATTGAGGTGAGATACGTGTAAGGTTAAGGACAGGTTTTGGTGATTTGGGTAGGTTTAAGGGTAGGTTAAGTGGTAGAGGTAGAGTTGACCGTTTAATTATAGATGTAACTACAGCAATTAAATACAGAAGTAATTACAAGAAGGTATTTCTAAATATAAGTGCAATGTAAAACCATGCATGTACCCAATAAGTGCATTGTATCAAATGATTAGCTTAAATGAAAGTACGGTAAATAATAGTACATAATAATAAAGGCAGTCAATGTACTATAAAGTGGGTCCAAATATTTTTGAAGTAGTAAATAAAAAAATAATTGTAGTATGTTTTACAAGAAAATACTATTTTAGACTTTCTACTTCAAAATTTCACGATTAATTCAATGTGTTACTTGCAGTAACTTTGTAATTATTTGTGAAATTTACTAGCAATTTCGGATTAAAATTGTTTCAAAGTACAACAGATTTGTTTTTTTCCCCACAAGTCTAGAAAAACTTTGGCAAGCAACACTACATATAGAAAATCAATCATTTTATAAAATGTACACTCTACACTCAAAAATAAATAAATAAATAATGATTAATAAATAAATAAAGTAAGTAAAAATACAATCCAGTGTATTTCCATATTGATTTTTTTTTTTTTTTTTTTTAAATAATGCTTTGCATTATGTAGTGTTTTAGGATTGAAGTAAATGTCTGTAAATTTAACAGAAAATGTTCTGGTAATTTATGGACATTATACATTTTTCTACATATTTTTTTCTCTTCCTATGTTTTTTTTTTTTTTTTATTTAACAAATAAATCTGTAAAATTAAGGAAATTTCTGCATTGATTTTTCACAGGTGTTTTACCCTCATTTTGAATTGCACATATTAATAAATTACCATCAAATTTCTACAGATTTGTTAGTGTAAGTCATAAACACTTTAAATGAGAGTGGAAGTGTTCACCTTCCTTTTTGAAGTCGCAGGTAAAAGGCAAAAAAAGGCCAAAAGAAACAAAGACATACAAATTCAAATCCCTCTTATGCAAATCATTTGTGATATTTCTCAAGAGCAGGAGAGAAATAACTTGAAATGAATTGCACATTAGCAGACGATCCGAGCCCATTTGAATGGGAGGCGGCGAAAGAAGAAGAGATTAAGAATTTTAATAATCTGCCGGAACGAACCACAATTCATGCCTAATGCCGCAACACAACAGCACAGGCCTCCAGGGGCGAGAGAAATTATCTCCATCAAAACACCACCTCACCCGGCTGAGAGAAGAGAGAGAGAAACATGTGAGGAAATACGGAAAAGAGGAATTATTCTGTTCCTCTGCCTATATTAATTCTTCATATCTGAATAATATTGTCGTGTAGTGTTATGGGTAAACTGACAAAGTTCAACATCAAAGCCCAAGTTTGTTTTAAAGAGATTTAAATTTGAATTTAAATTCTGTCATTATTCACTCCCAATCATGTTGCTCCAAACCCTTATGACTTTCTGTCTTCAAAAACAAAAGGGAATGGGTGGAAGACATAATATGTATGCTTTTACAATGAAAGTGAATGGAGAAAGATGCTATCAAACACCAAAATTGACAAAAAGCACCACAGAAGCAGTCCATTTATCTAGTTCACCAAGATCGAGGTCTTCCGAAGCCAAAATGACAATTCTGTCGTCATTTACACGACTTTCTTTCGTTCATGGAACACAAAAGGAGACATTCTGAAGAATGTTCAAGCTGTTCTTTTCTATACAGTCAAAACGGTGCTGGTGATCTCAAAAAAAGCATCATAAAAGTGTTATAAAATGTTATCATATGATGTATGCTCTATATTCCAAGTCCTCTAAAGCCATGTGAAAGATTTGTGTGAAATTTAAGCTGTTTTTTTTACATTACAAAACTTTCTGCATGGCCCTCAAATCTCAATTCTGCATATTCAAGAGTACTTATTATGGAAATAGCATACTTGGAAAACAGTATACTTAAGTGTCAACTGAATGTAATTTTGATTTGTTGATTGTAATTTCAATCAAAACAATCAAAATTTATATTAAATGAAATTGGCTCAACTGTTGTTGTTGTTTTTTGGTTTTTTTAACCCACTTAAGTAGGACATAAGTAAAATTATAATCAAGTATTTTACACGTGCTTCAGTTTGTTAGTAAACACACCAAAATAATGATATATCATCATCAAGTACTTTGTAAGTGCACTTCTTTAAAGCATGCCAAAAACTGACATCAAAACTAATAAAATGCATATTGGCATGCCACATTTGAATATATGTGAATTGGAGTGATTGAGTCATCTAGACTAATCTCGTGATGATTTATGATATTTCAAGTTTGCCAGGACCATTTACTGTATGAAAGAAAGATCATAAACATAATTGAAAACATCTCTTTTTGTGTTCCTTAGAAGACAGTCATACAGGTTTGGAATGGCATGAGCGTGAGTAAATGATGACAGAAGTTTGAGTTTTGATCACTATTGCTTCCAGTGATAAAACAGAAGCCATAGAAACGAATCAGAGAGCGCATCTGCATACGTATGCTGTGCAAGACAGAGTGAGATGAGAGGCCTGAGCTTTAGATGTATACTGTAATCAAGCGTGCATTTCTCTTTCTGCGACACTTCCCATTGGAGTCAACAGATGTGTCCCATTCAAAGTGGCACTTCGCATTACGCACACAAATGTTATGGCTCCACAAGATTCATGATAGCCATTTTCTCTCTCTCTCTTTCTCGGCTTCTATAGAGAGTGTATGAAGCGGCTTTAGCTGCTGGTTGATTGGATGTTGAACATACTGTGGTGAACCCTGGGCTGACGGCTCGTGGAGCGGAGAGAGAGGCAGAAGATGAGAGGAGAACTCTGGACTGCAGTGAGAGGTCAGGCCAGCTGTTCCTCCTCTGTAGCTTTATTGAGAAAGACTGAGGAGTCCGTGAGAAAATTGCTTCAGACTCAAACCGGCAGTAATTCGGTCCACATCGCTCGCTATGCATACGAGGCACCAGAGAAACACAATTACATCAGTAACGTCTGCTGCGTTCGAGACATACGAGAGAAACACAAGTTAAGTCTCAGATACAAGTGGAAACAGCAGTTTTTCTTTATGGAAAACAAATCTGGAGTAACAGAGGACAGAAATCGAAATAACATTTTATGTAATGTACAGTATTTGTGTGATATTGCAATGACTTTTAAGAAATACTGTATACATTTTTTCGTTCATCAAAGACATTAAATTGATCAAAAGTGGCAGTAAAGACATTTATAATGTTTTAACTTTATAATTCATAAAGATTTCTGTATAATGTTACAGCAGATTTCTATTTCAAATAAATGCTGTGCTTTTGAGCTTTCTATTGATCTGTGGATCCTGAAATATAAAATGCATAATGCAAAATGCATAATTTCCACAAAAACATTCAGCAGCACGACTGTTTCCAACATTGATAATAATCAGAAATGTTTGTTGAGCAGCAAATCAGCATATTAGAATGATTTCTGAAGATCATGTGACACTGAAGACTGGAGTAATGATGCTGAAAATACAGCTGCACATCACAGAAATACATTACAGTTTAACAGATTCACATAGAAAACAGCTATTTTGGATTGTAGAAATATTTCACAATATTGCTGTTTTTACTGTATTTTTCATTGAATAAGTGCATCTTTGGTGAGCAGACGAGACTTCTTTCAAAAAACCTTTTTAAACTGTTTTAAACTACTTTTAAGCAGTAGATATTTTTCAAGGTAAAAAGTAACTTTTCCAAATGACATGCATGTTTTTGGGTAGTTGCATCACATGACATTTTAAAATACAAACTAACCTTGCCTTGTCATAAAAAAAGGTTAAATTATCTGATATTTTAAGATTTATTGACAGCACTGGTTCTCACATTTTTTTCCTGCATGTTTCTGCTTGTTGGTTGGACCACATGACTTAAAAATTGTTCAATAATTAAGCAGTCACAGATGAAAGAAAATCTTTAATGAGTTGACATGAGCTTGAGTTGATGACAATTTACATTGTTGGGTGAGCTACTCCTCTACATATACAGTAATATAAACATGTCAAAATATTTACAGTCTTATTTGTTGCTTGCATGCACTCAGGAGAAAGAAGAACGACGGATCCTTCTAGAAGAATAGTGAGACACCAATATTCCCGAGAGCGCTGATAAATTGAGTCTGCCACAGGCTGCGGCTCATGATGACAGTGTGTGTGCGTGTGTGTGTGTGTGTGTGTGTACTGGGCTCATCAAAACAAAGACAAACAAATTGACGTAATCATGAAGTTGCCGGTAGGGTGTCATTTGTGTTGCAGAAGCAAATGGGAATAGTTGGAGTGATGAGACCCCACCTCCTCATCCATCCGCCGCCTGCTCCACACACACAGTCACACACAGCTGTAAACGCACTACATATGTGTGTGATTCATTTCTGTGGCTCCGCCAGTGGGGCTTTTATGCCGTGATACTCCCAGCACCACAACACTGGGAAGACAAGAAGCATCTCTTCAAGGGATAATCTTGTTAGATTTGTTAGATAATAGACAGCAGACTGGGTTTATTGAACAAACTTCCTTGCCTATGCCCTTAATTTTCAAAAATGAAATGGATGTTTCTGATTGGATATTTTTTTAATGTAAAACAGCTGATTTACACACAATGGTGATCACACATCAACAGAATTCTACACTAATGCACAACATTGCTTGAGAACTGTAAAACTGGGCCTAAAAATATGCATATAATTAATTTAACGAGGAAGTGAGTTGTCTGAACAATTCAGTCCATGATTCAGACCAGGAAATCTGCGACTGATTTAGTCTGATTTGCTGATTGATACTATTTATTTATTTATTGCTGATTATTTATTTATTTATGTATTTATTTATTTATTGTATAATAAATAAACACAGTTACAGGTAAAGCTCAGTTTAAACATTTAAATATTTAATAAATATTTGATTTATTTAAAAAGTGTGTGTGTGTGTGTGTATGTGTGAGAGAGAGTGTGTGTTTGTGTGTGTGTGTGTGAGAGAGAGTGTGTGTCTGTGTGCGTGCG
>NW_015548268.1:213945-215180 GCF_001515605.1 Sinocyclocheilus anshuiensis
TTTCTCCCTCTTTTGTGTGTGTGTGTGTGTGTGTGTGTGTGTGTGTGTGTGTGTGTGTGTGTGTGTAAAATGAATTAAAAAGTAATGGAGATCTGTAGGAAGTTGTTTTTTTTTTTTCAAACTGTGAAGTGTTGCTAATACAAGACATTTACATGTTGATGTATTGTGTTGCATTCAATTTATTCTTTACATTTTCTTTACTTGGCCTTTAAAAAAGTTTTAAATCTACTTTCATAAAACCTGCAGAAGCCCTGCCTTTTCCTGAGTAGTTCATATGACTCCGTCATTGTTCACTGTTCTGTATGTGTGTATATATATATATATATATATATATATATTAAAATGTATTTATCTTATGTTATTATTATTATTATTATTATTATTGTTATTGTTAAAATGATATTCACAATAAACAATTTTCTTCAATTTAATACAGTTCCTATTTTATTAACTTTACAATGTCAGACGAGGCCATGCATTACTGTCATTTTACCATGGTTAAGGGGATTGGGTTTTATATTGTGTCTAACAAAAACCTTTAACCTCATAAAAGCATGGTAACGTGTGCCTGTTTGTGTCTTTTCGTAACACTTTTGCTCACGTATACCACAGTATTCCTCTTATAACAGTTCACAGCGGGGGTTTCAGTTGTAAAATATGTGTTAAGTCGCTATGCTACCGTGTCTTTTCTTTCTCCTGGCACTTTCCCAGGCCGGGTTATGACAGATCTGTCCTCCTATCGCCATAAAAAGCCAGATCTCTCTCGCAGAGGCTGCTGGAATGTAGCTGTGACTGGGGTTCGGCTAATAGTGTCCTGAGGGGCTCTCTCAGCCCTCCATTAACCATTAGCTAGTGACTGTGTGATGTGGGACACGTTAGAACATGTTTATGAGAACAAGATAGAGCCAACAGCCTCCTCACAGGAGCTGAGAACGGCCTGAGATAAGGACACAGAGACGGGACAGATACGGCACGAGTAAACAATGCTAATCACCTCGCATTGCTAAATCTGTCACTAGCAGATATGAGTTCATCCATGACTGTTACGCTTCAAGCCAGAGCACAACTCCTGTCATCTTATCTGGGTATGAAAATGTGTCTAACTGCTGTGAAAAGATGTCTGTAGAGTAGGGGACAACTGTATATTTTCAAATATATTTGGTCACACGTTATTTTAAGGTCCAATTCTTGCTATTAACAAACTATTAACTATGACTTTTGCCTCAATAAACTCC
>NW_015548268.1:215627-218480 GCF_001515605.1 Sinocyclocheilus anshuiensis
ATATATATATATATATATACAGTATATATAGTTTTACATTATCCATTTGAATGCATATAAATGGAAATGAATGAGACAAAAAAAATGTTCAGCACTAGGTTTAGTTTTTTTCTTTTTCTGTGTTGTAATTGGCACCTTATGTTGCCAATAAAAAAAAAAAGTTGTCTCTGAAATTAAATTACATTTGTTTCTTCATCTTTTTCCCTAGATTCCTCTCCCAATCTTAGCCTATGTAAATAAATATAGATCATATCTGTTTGATTTGGCTTCATGTCCGTCGAACACTGCTGCACTTTATTATAGTAATGAAAGCAAGACGTGTTATTTAAAATGTGTTTGTGGAAAGTCATTATTGCTCTGTGGCATTTAAACTGAGTGAGAGATCATGTTATTGTGCAGCTCTCAGCGCACGCAGGAGAATCCAATAAGAAAAGACTATATTGAAACAGAGACTTAATATAGAGAGCGGATCAAATTAAGGAGTCTTGGCATGCAATTATACACACTCTTGATTGGCTTTTCTTTTCTTCTGCCTGGATATTTAAATATGGTCAAGTTCGCATAAACTGTATTATTATTATTATTATTATTGCTGCAAAATAAGTATATCTAAATGAAAATATTAAACATAAGACTTATCTGTATTAATACAATTTATTTGTTTGTCTGTCTGTGGCTGTATGTTACTGAAAATCATTCATTCATTCCTTTGTTTGTTTGTTTGTCTGTCTGTGCCTGTATCCATATTACTAAAATAAATGTATTTATTTATTTAATCGTAAATAAATAAATAAATAAATAGCTGTTTGTTATGTGGACACAGCCAAAGCTACAGTATATAAATAAACTTTCATGTCATCAGTGTTAAAAACTAGTATTTTGAAAATACAAAAGGTTGTGGAAAAGTAGTTCCAGGGGCAAAGTTCAGAGGAAGAAGAGTTCAAATGTGGGTATGGCAAGTGATTTTAATTTATTTTGCTTTATAAAATTGCACTTCATCTGGTGTTTTATTTTTTTGATGCTTGTTTGTTTTACTTTTAAAAAAATGTACATGTATATTGGTATGTCTGATCAAAATTGGTCTGATTAGTGGTGTGTTTTGAGATGATATTCTTGCCTATTTAGAAAATTTGTCTTTAATATGAATTTCTCACTGGTGTTATTTTGACTGAAGCTAGCTTTAATTGTGAAATAATGACATAGAAAGCAAACATCTTTGGTGGTTTATAATAAAGCCAAAATGTAAATAAATACTTACGCTCAGTTTTTTGAGTCAGAAAGTCAATATTTTTAGAGAATGACCCACAAACCACTTCCATCATCGATGTAACATGAGATCTATTTTTGCACTTGGTTTTTATTCTTAGCTAAATTTGTCCCCTATAGCAACATGTAATAATTCCAAAATGTAATAAATACTTACAATCAGCATTTTGGAAAGTCTGTCACCTAAGCAAAATGTGCAGATGTTAGAAAGTATCCGCCCAGACGAGAAAACATAAAGAAACGCACTTATTCCTCACTGCTTTCAGCATGAGTTAGCATCCCTCGACCTCCACCCTACCCTCCCATCTGTTTCTCCCTCTTTATCTGCTTCTTTCAGCAGTGTGGTTTCACCCAGCAGAGCATCACACCTTATCGAGGTCCTCTGACAGTGTCTCGCTCTCAGACGGTGAATGCATGAGCTGAAATGTTGCACAGCACAGAGTCATGCGGTCTGACTCATTAGACGGGGAGGACGAGTGAGACAGTCAGTCTACACGCAAACCATGTCAAGCACACACGTACGTACACATTCTTATCCTATCTGAGCTGTTGCATACATTAACTTGTGTAATTGTGATGAAAACCAGGTTATATAGGGGTTTGGGAAAGCTATTTGTCATTGTTTTTGCAATTCGTGACAGTGGTGATATAGAAATTAAGCTCTTAAAGGTGTTAAGTCTGCTTTTTGGAATATGGTAGCTGTTTTTTTGATGGTTCATGGCGGCCTCTTACATCTACAAGCTGTTATTCTAGCTAATCAACCTGTTGGCCCAGTTTTGGCCTGGTTTTAGGTGGATTTTCCAGCAGGGTGCTTTCTGAGTTCTGAGTGAATTCAGTTTCCGGAGGCTCCACATCTGTTATTTTCCACTTATTTTGTATATGGAACCTGCCAGTCTGACTGAGACGTGTTTCCAGTAGCTCTGGGTGATTTTCATCATGTACAGTAATTATGACAGCGCATGGTAACTTGCTGTAAGCTGTAAGAACGTAGCACAACATGCCGTGAACAGGACTTGAAAGGAGTAAAACTTCCCTGCAAACTGTCAGGCGAGAGACTTTCACACTCAATTAACGAATGCTATCTATCTTTCAAAACTCATTTGTGGTTTTGCAGTGGATCTAGTGTTTGTGTTTTAAAACACTTTAGTCTGTCAGGCAAACATTAGCTTGTGCAAAGAACACAAGGTAAAAACTAGCAGAGAAAAATGAACCTGGTCTCATGAAAATGTGTATCAATAGCGTGATTTCTGTTTCTATTTGATGTGCTATTTATACGCAGAAATTGACTTTGACATGCATATAATACGCAGTTTTTGCATGCAGTCAATTTCTGCGTATAAATAGCACATCAAATAGAAATAGAAAATTGTGCTATTGATGCGCACTTTCATGAGATCGGGTTAAGAAAAATGCAATGGAAAACCAGTTGGGCGGTCCAAAAAAAAAACACAAAATAAAAAATAAATAAATAAATAAATAAAAAAAATACAAATAAAAATAAATAACGGTTGTAAACAGCGAGGCTCAATTAAATATATATTTTGAAATTGACAACGTATTTATTTTCATAAATACTTTATTTTCATA
>NW_015548268.1:218578-269976 GCF_001515605.1 Sinocyclocheilus anshuiensis
GTTATTTTAAGGTCCAATTCTTGCTATTAACAAACTATTAACTATGACTTTTGCCTCAATAAACTCCTTCAACCCAAGAAAATACATTTACGTCACATTTTAAGAAAAACTGCATTTGAGTTCTAACACACGTGTGAACACATAATACATGTGGATAACATTAAAAAGTGAATAAAGCGTAAATGTAGGCTTCTGTAAGATTGGAAATAATTTTCTTGCCCCTGAAATACATTTTGAAATATATGTTGGCATATGAAGCTTGAAAGTAAATTTATTTTCAATTTTAATAATATATCTCATTGAGCTTCATTGTTTACTAAATATGTTTTTAATATATTTTGGCAAGATAATGAAAAAAATAAAAAATAAATAAATATATATATATATGTGTGTGTATATATAATTTAAACAATAATGTCACTGAGTTCTGCAAATAATGCAAAAACTCTGCAGGACAGTGGCCCTCCCGGACCAAAGTTGCCCATCCCTGGTGTAGATAGTTCTGAACGTGCATGAGCGTCTTTATGATGTTTGAATTTTATTCGCCAGCATTTTGTGTTCATTCTATGCTTTATTTTAAATGTATATTTGGTTAATCAAGTGTTTTATTTTGCTTCTTCTCTACTTTAAGAATTTTATCTCAGTAAATAACCAGCTAGCGTTGTCCTTTAGCAGAACGGCACAGTGTTACAAAGTCAACATCATGTTTAATTTGAGATTTAAGGTATTTGAGTTTAATTCAGCTGAAATCTTTCACCATAATTTATATTCCTCCATCATTGGACATTTTTAAGCTTTCAAACACATTCCCAAAACAATTACTTTAAAAATCTGTCAGCTGAAATGGGCAGCCTGTTAAAACAATGTTTCAGCATATTGAAGTTTTCACACTAATAGCAGCTAAAAGAACTGTAGGATTGCCAGACATTTGACTGGGAAGCGATTTAAGGACAGTAAAAGCACAAATATAATTCATTCTGTCGGTTTCGGTCTGTCTTTTTTTTTTTTTTTTTTTTTTTTTTAAAGAAGCAAATAATGCTGGATTCCTCCCCTCAAACACATCTATATTAATTTCACACTAAAGGCATAATGGCTGTAAGCTGCATTACGCCAGTAAGGTTACATCTGAAACAAATTATGCATTTATAGGTTGGCCGAAAATCTCCTGACCTTTCGACTTCAATTCCAGGGAAGACACGGTCTTGAAGGTCTCATCTCTCCCACTGGTTCTCCGCTGGCGCAAATTTCTGACAGCGAGTTTATTTCGGCACCGTCGGGCAGGAGATAAGCGGGACCCGGTCCCTGGAAGGCTGACAATAACAAAAGCCCTCTGTCAGTCAGGTCCCAGACTGGCCCGTGGCGGTGTCAGAGTGAAATGTCCAGCAGATAAGCTGACTGAATAAATGCAGCCGCTGGAGCATCCCAAAACTTCTCTCTCATCCGTTCCCAGAATTGTTCAGAGCCAGGCAACTGCAAGTGAAATGTTCGTGTCCAGTTGACATTTGGGTTTCCACCGTTTAATTTCAGTCTCAGCATCCCAAATGTCATTTCTAATTGTGCCAAGCACAACATCCACCGTTTATCAAAGCCAAAGGAGGTTTAAAGACTCTTGTCCATTTTATCTCAATTTCTGTTGTTATTGTGAAGAAATTGTAATTTGAATGATTGGCAGGCAATTCAGCTTATAAAAGCAAAGTGGGAGTTTGTTTTAAAACAAAGGATACAGTATGGCATTTCTATGAAAATAATGTTCGCTGACATCCATCTTAAGAAAACAAACTTGCGTGGCTATGTTCGCCCTCAAGTAATGTGCTCAAGTTTCATTTAGAGTATGTTCCAGTAATATGGAAAATAAGAAGCAAGACAATTTGTTAGGCATTCTGCGTCCATGCTCTCTTACATGTCCTTTAGCTGACTCACAATACAACTGTAGTGAGAAGAATTACTTTTTTGTGGCATTTCTATTTAAAAAAATTCACTTTTTTTAACTTTCTATTCATCAAAGCATCTAGAAAGAAATATGTTTTTCACAAGAATATCGACGTGCGACGTGGCTCCTCCTAATTATTCACATAGAACACAGCTGTTTTACACTGTAATAATATTTCACAATATTACTGCTTTTACTGTGTTTTTTAACAAATAAATACACCATTGGTGACTTCTTACAGACACCCACCATTTGAACAATAGTATAAATATATATTTGTCGGACAAGATATTGTTTTGCCTTCACTTACAACCAATTTTGGTAATTTAAATAAAGCCAGACTTTAATTTTTTCTGAAAGAAAAAAAAAAAGTGAGTAGTGCTTGGCTTGAGTTGTGTGAAGAGTATTGCCTTTGGAGGCACTGCTAATTACAAAAGTAAGTGACTATAAACATGCTTATTCCCCTAACAATTTACGTCATCGAATACAAATACAGGGTTTGCCATTATTAATTCAAAATGAAAAATGTAATTCAAACATATTGGAGTTCAAGGATCACAAATGCACATTGTACATTCATGTACGTCCTCATGAAACGCAACAAGCTCGCATCAACGAGAACAGCCTTCAGTTTATCAATAATGGAGGTCAGCACATCCATCACGCTTGTCCAGAGCTCATCAGACATATGCAAGACATACATTACTGTGCGCTGTGTTTTCCTTTTGTCAGAATGATCGCGGCGGTGCCATGTGTCACTGTCAGGGGCCGTGCGATAAGTAATCAATAAAAGCTTTGTTTGGTGGGTCATTCAATGACCGGAGTACAAACGATGACGAGAAAGACAGATTAAGAGACTGTCACAGCTGCGTTTCTCTGAGATGACCGTGACACCGGCTGATCTGCAAAACAGAGGGTCACATTTATCGTCATTTGTGTCTCGATACGACGTGACATCGATTCTGAGTATATCTCTCATGGAAAAGATAATGTATCGGTTAACATGGCCACTGTCTCAGAGATCCCTAGAAAGTCAACACTACACACACACACAAGTCTAGAAAGATAACACAGACAGAGATGCATCACTGAATCAGAGAACGATGGGCAAAACAAATGGGGTTAAAAAGGGTCAACTACATCACTGTGTCAATCACTGGCAACTTGAAACGATCAATTAATTTTATATTATATACATCCTGAATGCATATTATAAATTATATTACATGTATGTGTTTTTTTTTTTAAGAAAATAATACTTTAATTCAGCAAGGATGCATTAAATTGATCAAAAGTGACAGTAAAGACATTATAATGTAACAAAATATTTCTATTTCAAATAAATGCTGTTCTTTTGAACTGTCTGTTCATCTGTGAATCCTGAAAAATAAAATGTATCAAAGTTTCCTGAAAAAAAAAATTATGAAGCAGCACAACTGTTTTCAACATTGAAATAATCAGCAAATCAGCATATTAGAATGATTTCTGAAGATCATGTGACACTGAAGACTGGAGTAATGATGCTGAAAATACAGCTGCGCATCACAGAAATACATTACAGTTTAACAGATATTCACGTAGAGAACAGCTGATTTAAATTGGAATCATATTTCAAAATATGACAGTTTTTACTGTATTTTTTATATGCAGCGAATAAATATGCAGTAAATTATTATATGTTATTATTATATTTTATTATTATAAACTAATAGAAAGAAATGAGAGTCATGTCAATGACCCAACTTCTGCTTCACACTGCTGCTCATTTGTCACATCAGCAACGATTACTGTCACTCATAACTCCTCAAAATTT
Organism: Sinocyclocheilus anshuiensis; assembly: GCF_001515605.1. NCBI lineage: Eukaryota > Metazoa > Chordata > Actinopteri > Cypriniformes > Cyprinidae > Sinocyclocheilus > Sinocyclocheilus anshuiensis. The sequence goes on from NW_015548268.1 coordinate 222,322, forward strand.
CAACTCTAATTCAAAATAAATATTTCTGGTTGTCGCTGCCAATCGCTGTCATTGTGAACGCTTCTCTAGGCCCTGTTGCAAATGACTCGTCAGCCCTAGCAGTCTTTTTTCCCCCCAGTTTGACGCAATGACACAGAGACTGTTGGCTCGTAGTCTTGTGTTTCACAAAAGGGCACACTGTAGATGTAAAGGAGCACCCTTCTGAACCATAAAACTACAAATGGGACACCCCACTGTCTTGTTCTCAAAGGACAAGACAGGCAAGTGTGCCATTTGGGACAGAGCCTTAGACACACTGAGCTATTATAACGTAAGTCGATACTGTTGGAAGCAAAACTGATAGTCCCAATGCCAAGAAGTGCTTTGACAAGCTCACCAAGACCTTGTACCAATTTCTTCAGACCATATGGCTTCCCTTTGAAGACAGCGACGTGGCTCCTCCTAATCCACTCAGGCTTTCCTGAAACACCCTCACTTGTCACAAGTCTCATAATTGGGCGTAAAATGTGTTGAGGGGATGGCAGAAGGAGCTGTCGCTTTCGTACGGGGTCCAGAGTGCATCGACTCTCTGTGTGGGAATGAATCAGAGGAGTCAGTCAAACAGAACATGGACAGAAACAGCTGAGAAATGAGCCGTAAGGCCTTCAGTATGTAAATCGCACCAATTGAGTGACCTTTACCCCTAATCAGACTTATTCTACCCGCCTCTCTTTTTCTCTCTGTCTTTTATTTTAGCTCACTCATTTGAGCCATCTCTCGCTCTCTCTCTCATTCTCCTCAACCTTAGTTGACTCTTTTTTTTTCTTTTTTTTTTTAAAGAGACCCTTATTAGTATTGCAAAGTCATCAGTGTGGGAAGTCGAGCGAGGCTGAGAAATAATAGACAGACGGCTGAAACATATTCAAATCTCAACTGCTCTGACATTACACTGTGACATCTAATGTGCACCGGCCTTAAAACAGCAAACAGTGAGCCTGTGGACGGAGGGAGATAGTGTTTGTTTGAGCGAGAAGCACTGGCTCTCCGAGGACTCGCTGTGGCGCTGGGTTTTCTGATAACCTGTGTGTGTGTGTCTGTTTGTGTGTGTGTGTGTGTGTGTGTGTGTGTGAGGAGGGTCTGCCCGTCTTTATTTGTCTATCTGGGTGTCTTCTTCATCAGGGCGTTTTTATTTTCTCGCAGTCCACTGTGACAGTAACTGTAGACGTACTGGCAGAGATGCTGTTTATGTTTGTGTGTAATTTTTAGAGCTGTCAGGTTAATCGCTTCAAATCTTCCTGTTCACACTCACATTCAGTTCAAATATGGCACGTTTGAATACTAAAGTTATTTGAATGTCAGACATTATTGACATCAGAATTGGTAAGACGCATCTTGATACACCGTAAGATATTAGGTTGGGTGGAAGGAAAGATTTTTAGTAAATAACCTTAAATATCTTATATTTTAATCTTAATGAACCAACAATTTGCATTCAGTACATTTTTGTTTTTTTAATTAATACTTTTATTGAGCAAGTATGCATTAAATTAATCGAACATGATGGTAAAGACTTTCGTAATGTCACAAAAGATTTCAGTTTTAAATAAATGTTCTACTAACTTTCTATTGATTAAAGGATCCTAAAAAAATCACGGTTTTCACAAAAATATAACTGTTTCCAACATTGATAATAATCAGAAATGTTTCTTGAGCAGCAAATCAGCATATTAGAATGATTTCTGAATTGTCTCAGTCCTAAAACACTAAACTGTTTTATTTAAAAAAGATAATTTTTTTTTTTTTTTCTGAGCAATTTTAAGACTTTGTAGTGCAGCACTTTTAAAGTTAATGTTACCTTATTTTTCACTTTGGATAAAGGCATCTACTAAATGCATAAATATACATGGGTTATATATTCTAGCACCGGTCTGACTCTTAATTAAAGAGTCTGGTATTGGTCTGGGTCTTGGAGGGTTTAGTCTGATATGAAGCCAAGAAGACTTCTTTTGAGTTTCTCCATTTCCAAACATCATACCCATTTCTTCCTCACTTGAAGACAGATCAAAAGGGGATTGGTCTCATTTGCAGCCTGACTCTGTCTCCTCCAAGAGGGCAACGTTCAAAGGCTGATGCTCACAAAAGTGATGTTTCATACTCCGAGTCGGACAGATTTGCAACAAAAACCCAGCCATCCGCTCAATCTGAGCAGATTCTGCTTCATCTCAGCACAAATCCACCTACAGAACACTTCTCTCCGAGTCTTCTGTCAGGTGCAGCGCTCGCGTTCTCATATTTAAGTTCCTTTTGAGTTTTAGCTCTTGCATATGGATGTCTGACTGGAATATTTCATCCCATCTGCCTCTTTTCATATGTAGAAAATGCCGACGAGTATGCTGAAATGTGTTGCAATGAAAGCAGTCTCCATTTCATGTGAGGTTTTGACTTGCTGTGTCTGCAATCCAATTAAAGCAAGGGTGAAGCTTCTGCAGTGTAATCCTCGGATGGATCCTTTGAGCGCTGATCATTCCTTTCAGGATGAATCATTTGATTAGGCATCAAAGTTTGCGTGATGCTGACACCCTCCATGACAAATCCGGGTCATTTGAGTCAGTTTTTGAGAAGCATTACATCTATCATCCTTGTTGCTGCAGAACTATGACAATGGCGTTGTTCTTCGATGTAAAACCAAGCAAATTCCACTCACACTTTTCTTCATTTTGGCTGCTTTTCTCCCAGGATGCTCTGATTTTGTGAGCACCGCTCCTCCGTCTTGATCTGTCGGGGTCCCAGTGGATCAATAGACTCTGCAAGTTTTTTTTTTCATCTTGTTTCTAATCAAGGGATTCTCAGTAGACTTTGCATCTACGCTAAGAGCAAAAAGCTAAAAGGATGAAAGGGAACAGCAGCCATTGTGTGGATTTTACTGATGAAGCACTGGGCCTTAAAATAGCTCTTGGAAGTTTGTGATATTAAATGAGTTTCGGGGATGTTTGCCTTAGTCGGATCACACAGACACGCACATATAAACAAACCTCTCCGAAAAATATCATGAGAATCAAATGAAGTGCACAGAACTTGGAAGAAAATGATTCTGATATTTCCTGGAGATATTATTGTGGGTGATGTTTACACACATTGCTGCCACGATGCTAAGGGTGGTTGCTAGGGTGTTGCTAGGTAGTTTCTAGAATGCTCTAGATAGTTGCTAGGTTACTTTTTATGCAGAGCAACATCTCATTTTGAGCCGTAAACATTACAATCTTATTATAATTTGTAACAGTTTTCCGTTTCGCAGAATTTGTACAATCTCATTCATACATTTTCATCCAAACTGCTTACGACCCAAGCAACATTAATGTTTAGGGGTGGTCCTTCATGCTTACTTTTTCTAAAAATCATATCTTTTGGCACTTTTTTATGAAATCACCACATTGTAAAATTGTTATATTTTCAAGTACAAAATTAGAATAAAAAACTATTTACTTTAGCTACAAGTATGTGATTTTTGTGTATGTGTGGTTTCATTTATACCTACATTTATTTTATCATTTTTTCTACATTTAGAAGCATTTTTAGTACAAAAGTGATTGATGAATCATGATTTGTACGGGGTCCAGAGTCCAAAAATCATGGAATGTATTGCTTTAAATGCCACTAGGCAACGTTTCTACTCAGAAAGCTCTCTAATGGATGTTTTCAGAAATGTTTCAATAAGAATAATCCTTGTTTTTTTTTAATCAAATGTTGAAATTGTATTTAATGTTTGTAATGATGTGAGTTGGTTGCTAGTTGTTGTTTGTCATTACTACTGTATGTTACTACTATTTGTTTCTTTTAAAATAGTCATAGTTGCTGGTATGGCAATACAAACATACAGAATGGTGAGAATCGCACAATCAGAATTTGTTGTTTATTTGCATAGCACATTTAACAATACATATGTGGTTTTAAACTGGTTACAGAAAGTCGCTCTTTAATGACCCCACTGAGCAAGCCAAAGGTGATTTTGTGTATCACTTAGGATGGTAATGTAGGTTTGTGCACACGTTCATGTGTGTGTGAAGTGTTCTGAGGCAAATAATCACCTACAGCTGGCAAAGGTGTGAATTATGTAACTAAATTTTGACTGGTATTTTGGATGCATAATTACGTTAACAACATGTGCAGACATAAAAAATGCTTTTGGTGCGAAATTTACAAGTCAAAAAGTCAAAGTATGATATCTAAAGCAATTGCCCTTACCATGGTAACCATAGTTTCTGCAAAATGCCATAATTACTGTTATAAATGTATGATTAATAAATTGGGATCTGCTTCACACAGTGTAAGAAGTGTTTAGAATCTTTACCGTTACCACTGTTTTATTGTAGTAAGAGTGACTGTGGTATTTTAAATAGAACTCTGACATTTTATGAAAGATTAGGAAAAGTTTGTTTAAAATGTCTAAATACAGAGAGGTCATGCATGCATATCCAGTTCATGCCAGTGCCGTCTGCCAGTCACTTATATTAACTTTTATGGTGGCGTTTCATCCCAGATGTTAGTGAACATTAGAGACTTCATGCGGTAAATGCTATTTTATTAGCAATAGCAGTCCAAAACCTCCAAAATAAACAAACCAAGTCTTTCATGTGGCTTCAGCATTGGCAGAAGAGATATGAGAATCGGCACACCCTCTCATTTAGAGGCAAGGCTAAAATTATCATGACTTATTAAGAGGTTGAAATCAGAAAATTGACAACGTTTCAAATTGGGGGGCCATTTTATTGTAATGCCAACTTTACCACAACATATTACCGCACTTTCAATTAATATGCAAAATGCTATATTAATACTAGGTTAATAGTAATCAAATGAATGGCTGTTTTTGCCTTTTGAGTGGTCAAGGACCAAGAAAAGATGCATTAACGGAACCCAAATGCACTCAGACAAACAGAATGTGTGCCTTTGTTCGCTGCTAATTATTCCTCAGGAATGTATGAAAGATAACTCAGGACAGGAAGGAACAAATTTGTTAAATGGACTCTCCATTGTTCCCACAAAACCAGCACCATTTTAGATATGGCAGCCGTAGATTCTGTGAAATTACTCAATCTCATTGTTACAGAGCCTTATTACCCCCTAGAGAATAAAGTCTAGTCAAATACAATTTTATAGAAAGGCTGCCTCGCTCTCCCTCCTTCTGTACCATCCGCAGAAGTGGCAGGGATTCCTAATAGTGATTGGTAATACACTGATGAGGTGCTTTTGTTTAAGAAACAGATCTTTGCTGAAGCCTAATTGTGGAATGCTTAAATTGAAGTGCTCTCCCAAATCTTATCAGAAAATGGACTAAATGGACATACTGTGTATTGTCCTACTTAAATGCATGTTGGGTTTCTGCAAAGAATGCATTCACAAGATAGTCAACCTGATGCAATCACAATGGAAGCTGATTTGTTTATAACATCTGAGTTCCCTTCAGTGGCGCCTGATTAGCATATGCCGAGCAATGCATTTACACGTCCTTTCTGTAAGAACAACAATAGGTCAGTGAACTGGACAAATGTGGCCACATGTGATCTTTGTAATGGGTAACCAGTGAGTTCAACACTTCTGCCAAACATCGACCAATAACGAAATTCTTTTAGGTCTGAAAAACAAGATAAGCACTTTTCTGTTACTACAATGGCAAGATTTACGTGAACAAAACATTTTGTATAAGTTTAATCGTTGCACCTTCTTAACTTTTTGTAGTCCTTTCAAATAATGAATCAAGACATTTGTACATAAGACCATTTTTACTTCTAAGGTGATCACTGTGATGAATGAATTAATTAAGCATGCAGCATATTGAGGTTATGTGACAGTGTAGCATACTACTGTTTGATAATACTATTTATTAATGCATAACATGCACTCTATCATATGTCATTTCAAACAAAAGTAAGCAGAATATAGCGCATATTATGGAAACCTATTTCCATCACATAAGAAAAAAAAACTTGTTGAAAACTTGAAAAAAAAAAACTGTCATAGTATGCCATTTTTATAGATTTGGAAGAGAGAAGTTTAAATCGACTTGTCAGTCACAGAAAGTTTGTAGTTTACAAATAAACAAATAAATAAATAAAAAAAAACAAAATCTTGCAGTTGATCAAGTTACTTTCTTTTCCCTGATGTGAGCAGAGGTGAATAGCGTGAGCTGGCAATGTCCTGTTCTGAATCCGCTGTGTAATGCTGCCATTGTAGAAATTAATACACTTATAATGTAGGAAAGAGCGCGGATTGTTGGAGCACTATCAGTCTAAACAATTGTAAGTAGGCTATATGGGGTAAAATCACTATCCTACATGTCTACCATAATCCTTAAATTGTAGCTACTGTAATGACTGACTGTAAAATAAAGAATTTACAAGACAAAACACTGAAGGAAAACCATGCCATATTAACTTAAACTGGAATGTTTAGAGGTTTGTTACTGATCCAAGGTCTGCCTTCTCTAACCAGCTCCTTCAACGTTCCCACAAAGTCCATTTGATAGGCCAGTTTATGATGATAAAACGACCTGCAACGTCTAGATAGAAAACATGGAAAACCAACTATCAACAGTGTAACTTAACTATTCAGTGCCACATGTGTACGTCTGTTTCCAAGTAGGCAGGACATATCCAAATGTTGTGTGTTTTATGATTCATGATCATAAATAAGCCTTTACAGGTGTCCCACTTTACAAAGTGAGGTGGCACAAACCCTCACAAACCTTAATGAAGTTTTCAACAGTATAGACCAGGGGTGCCCAAACTCAGTCCTGCAGAGTTTAGCTCCAACCCCAATTAAACACACCTGAACCAGCTAATCAAGCTCTTATAGGCATACTAGAAACTTACCAGCAGGTGTGTTGAGGCAAGTTGGAGCTAAACTCTGCAGGACACCGGCCCTCCAGGACCGAGTTTGGGCACCCCTGGTATAGACCTTTTGTCATCCAATAATCGTTTGAAAAGCACCATAAAATCATTTGCAGGCTGGATCTTCCATCATGTGCTCGCTCAGAATCACAAAGAACCTTGTGACAATTATTAATGACTGTTACATTTGATAATCTCCTGATCAGGGCAATCGGTCATAAAACCTCTTTGTCCCACTTTAACTGATGGTCCACTTTTGCTAATGGTTCAGATAGGCATGCAATATCATCCGAAACAAAATACATTTTAGTATGAACTCCAAGCTTTGTTGAGAATAAGTTGTGATATGATCTGCAAACGATTGCGATTAAGAGGTGTTTAAATTCGGATTGTTTTGCAAGAAAGGTTCGTTCAGTGTGCTCAGTTTCTGTGTAGTGGATGGTGTAGGCGGCTTGCCGGGGCAGCCTCACGGAACGAGAGGCATTCTAGATGGACTCGCGTTCTCCCGGAGCCCGTGGCGCGTAGCGGAGCGCAGGACTTCTCTGAGATTCCTCGGAAATGAAGCGCGCTTTCTGCCTTCTCTCCGACCTGCGACTCTATAGGCTACGACAGCTCTGTGATTCCTCGCGCTGAGTTCGGCGCTGGCTGGTTGCTGCACAGAGCCAAATGAAGGATACGAGCGGAGTTGGAAAGGACTGACTCGAGACGCGATCGGCTCCGGAGCTGATGTTTATGGATTTGAGGAGACTGTATCGCGGCAGAACACGGATCGCGGTCACCGGATCGTACTGCACGGGACGTTAACGGATTTGACAGCTTGTAGGCAAGTGCTGACTGTTTGTCTAAGCAGAAAATAATTCGGTTGAAGTGACACACATATTCCGTTTAGAATGAGGACACCGTTGTGCACGAAAGCGAAATCGATGCGACCATGCAACTTATCTATCCATACTGCTGCGTAACGCGCAAGTCCCCTCGCTCAACGCTCCTGTTTGTGTTTATGGGTGAAACGCGCATTTTAAGGCACCATGCAGTGTAACGAGACTTGGTTGCAACAGATTTCAGTGTGATTAAACCCTTAAAGGAAAAAAAGCAGGTTGTCACTATATGCACATATATTTGTATAATCCATCCTCCTATTGATCAGAACTGTGCAATATTGAACGAAGTTCTGGATTCAATTATAATAACTATAATAATACATATACTCATGCTGGTGGTGACTATAATGTTTGTCTTTAATTTTGTGTTTGCATGTGTACAAATACGCAAAGACATGAAATATGGAGAAAATACATACTAAAATAATATAGATTAGATAGATACGATTCAAATAAGAAACTATGGCACAGTTTTACGCTTTATTTAGTTTCCGTATAAATCAGTAGCCTATACGAAATCCATACAGCGGCTTTTGTGCGTTTCTCATTTTGAGAGCTAAAAGTGGCTGGTGTTATTGTACTGAATCAAGTCATTTTGGTCAGCAAGTTCAATTGTCGCCTGATATAAAGGACAGCAGCAGCCGTGTCACACTTCCACGGCGCGCGAGGGCTGGACAGTGTCTCACAGAGGTCTCTGGGCTCTTTTATACGAGAGGTTGGGCTCCATATAGGTCGGGCTTTGCATATGCGTAATCAAACCAATGAGAATCCCCTGCGCGTCTGGCACACGGCAGAGCAACAAACTATAGGAAGAAGAGAAGCGTGATTTAGGGGGTGTATCCCTTGTTTAAGACGCTGTTATGGCAAAGCCAATCGCCAGATGTTTGTGTTCCTCACTCAGATTTTGAGACTAAGCAGAACGCCGGGTTACTACGCGGAGGCTGATTCGCGTATCCAAGCCACTTTTAGCCAAAGTCTAGCTACACGCGATCTCTCTCTCTCACTTTACGCACAGGATTACGCCCGTTTGCTCGTCTATTTCGCGGAGCTGCAACGTTTCTTCTGTCATTCTTTAGCAGGCAGAAGGAAATGGCAAAGGAGAGAGGAGCGCGGCTGGGAGAGCGCAGAGGATACCAGAGCTGAATGGCAGGATGCAAGCGACCTGAAGACGCACAAAACCCCGCATTTCTACAGCGCTCAGGCCCTTTTACGCCTTCTTTTGGTCTCCTTCCTTCCAAACGAGAGGAATTACCCCTATACGACCATTTAAAGATTTTCTTTTTTCTTAATTTTTCAAATTTTGGTTATTTTCACACGCGGAACTCAAGGAATCGAGGATGCATTGTGGATTAGTGTTGATCCTCTTTACGGGAATCTTTCTCATCGTCAGTGCTTTCAAAAATGGTGAGTGTCAACTGAAGCTTGGTGTTTAATGACCTTTTCTTGGGATTAGATGGGGAAAGCCTAAAAGTGATGGGTTGCGACTTAAGACTGGTCACCTGCTCTCACCTGCCGCCTGTTTCTGACACTGGATAGCCAGCCAAATCATTTTATCCGCTCTAATATTCAGTTGTTATTTTCCGCTGTACAGTAAAAGCACAGATTGTGGACAAATGTGTTCACATGATAAGCTATATTTTATAATAATTTCAATTATTAATATTAATGTTTGCAAAAAGGTGAATATTTATAAAATATCGTATTGTTATTTTACATTATATTATTAATTTACATTATTTATTATCATGAAAAAAATGTAGACTTATTACGTTACATTTCTTAAAAGATGAAAGTGACGTTAATGTGCTTTCAATTATTACAAAATGTAATGAAGCACGTTTTCATATATACCTATTCATATTTGAATATAACTTAACTACGAATTAGTGGATTGTTAAGTTATATCATTATATTACGTTTATTAGTAACTTTTTTTTAAGTGCTACCTAAAGTTTTCTGCTCGTCGTATAACTTAAAAGTTTTGTGTTACTGACCCTAATCTCGGCCAAATTTGGGAGACTACATTATAACATTATTCCAGAGAATCTGATGCCTAACTGTAATATAACTGGTCTGATATTACGAATTGCAATTATAAATAATAATTTTGCCCCATTAGTCGTGAATAAGTTTAGTTAAATTTAAGGTATAACTAATAATAGTTATAAACTTTGGGGAAAGTATTATTGATTGGGCCATTTTGGATATTTTATTGTAATTAGTCATGTATTTTCCAGTCGTCCGCGTGTTTTGCTAAAGTCACGCAATGTGTATCATGTCTGTCCGGAATGAAGTCTAGAGGGATTCAAGCTGAAATTTCATGGGGTCACTTGCATGTGGTTTTTGCCACTGAAGTCACTTAATGTGTAGATAATCGTGCATATATTGTCTGCTACATTCATGAATTAACATAATGATTAAATATAACAAATTCTGAGCGTTTAATAGTGATTATAGGGTCATGATTCCCTCTCAGCAATATTAAAACAAAATAATATAACAATATATAAAAAAAAAATTAAACCCCAAAAGCCTCTAATGATAAAGTCTCAAAAAGGTAATTTATTTCTATGATTTTTTCTGAATGCATTAAACTTTACTAGACCTCATTTAAAACATCTAATTTATTCTGTTTGCCTGAGAAAACTCTTGACACTCAAATATCTTGAGTTGTTTTTTATAATTACATATATTTAACGCTGGCAGTTTTACATTGAAGCTGTCATATTTTCTGTCTAAATGTGTTCATGTTTGAGTGTTTACATGTAAACATCTCTGTTAGACCGTGAGCCATGTGGTGCTCCAAAAGTTTGTTTGTTGTTGATGGATATGATGAAATTCAGTGTTGATCAGCTGTAGGGTGGTTGAAAGAGCAAATAAATAAAATATGGGAGAGACAAAGGTCATGCTTCCCTCCCACATAATGACATTAATGTAGGCGAAAATATCAAGCCTTTATTTAGTGCTTAGAAATAGGTCAGAAATGACTAGAGGAGCTTTTCTCAGTTTTAGTGAATGTTTGGAGAGAAATGGCATAGTCATTCTTATGTCAAACTATACAGTAGTGGTGTTCAAAAATACAGCATTAAGACAATGTCACATTGAACGTGGAATGTGTTTGCACCATGGAAACTGTTTTTATTTTCACTATCTATACAGTAGTTGTGGGTTGTTGGTTGGTGAAACTCAGATGTGCGACTGGTTGATGAACCTGATAAACCTGGTTCAGCTATGTTGGTGGCCAGATTTTCATCATGGCTGATTTGTATTTTCTTTTCTTTCAGACAAATGCGGGGACAATATCAGAATCACTAGCGCAAATTACCTCACTTCACCCGGTTATCCGGTATCTTACTACCCGTCTCAGAAATGCATATGGGTGATTACAGCTCCAGGACCGAACCAGAGGATTTTGATCAACTTCAACCCACACTTTGACCTGGAAGACAGAGAGTGCAAGTAAGTGTTCAGTGTTCACTATTTGGTGTGGAGGTGCGCCACCTGCTGGCACAGCTTGAGTGTGTGCAAGACGTTCAGCTGCTGTGGAGCCGAGGGCCACATGTGTGCTTGGTTTCTTTTAGTGCCGATTTCAGTTAAAATTTCCGAAAATATTTTTGATGTGTCTGTAAATGTGTTAAAAATAACACAATTTAAGTCAACACTTGAATGTGTCGGAGTTTCCTTTTACACAATGTGTTGGCAGTTCTGTCATGCCAAAAAGGTGAAACAGTAAGGTATTGACAGCTAGTTTTTTATTTTTACATCATGATTCAACAGTTGGCATGTGGTTTGGTTACTGCAGCTTGTTTCCACTGAGTGCAGTCGTCTCTCGCTCCTCTCTTTCTCCTTCTCGTTCCGTCTGTTTCCTTTGTTTGTGCTGGCGGGTCTGAGGGACGTCATTGTACTGTCAGAGTGTGACCGACTCTGTTACTGTATCCCCTCCACCCAGATAGTCTTCCGCCTGGAGTTCTTTGTGTTCACTGAATGCCTCGTATTAATGGCACCGTTTATCAGGATCTTTACCTTTTTATGGCTCTGTAAACCTACAGAGATTTACAGCCCCAGATGACCCCGTGCTGTCTGCTCATAGGGGGTCCGTCTCTTCTGAGAGTTCAGGTTTCGCTGCCCAGAAACGACCAGACCCCTCTCCGGTCACAGATACACACACACACACACACACACACACACACACACACACACACACAAATCTCCAACCAGGGGATACTTGGAGTGAATGGAGTGTGGAGAGACACATGGTGAGGACATAACGAGCCCTCCTAATGAAATTATCCAGCAATGGTTTGCCTGTGTTCGAACAAGCCAAGCTAAAGAATTGCAAGTTTAGCTCCCGAGGCAGTCAGAGGATATAAATGAGTTTAACGTGAGCTCTTTAAAGTGTGCTGGGAACTGTTTAGGATTATGATGTTCGGAAAACACTTCATAATTGCAATTGGGGATTATCGAGTGCTTCCGACTTTTTGTAATTTTTTCAACAAACTGGATACTAGCTTAAGTTTTTTTTTTTTGATTGTCCATGATTCACTAGTGCTCTTTAATCCAAATGTCTTCAAAATCTATTAAAATATAATAGCTTGCTCCGCCCCTAAAACAACTTTTCTTTTTGGCTGACATCACCACTTCCTCTTATTTTCAGCCCCTCCCATCCAACTATCTAATTAACAATATAAGTGGATTGTGAATGTCATTTTGTGTTTGCGTTAAATTCTTAAGCAGTCATTTTTTGGCTTCATCCGTAACTCCAAAATGCTCTTTGCATCATAAGGTTTTGCACTATGCCTTTGCATGTGGTTCATGAAATAGCAGTACAAGTTATGTTAAGTGCTAACTTGAAGACACACTCATGCCCTCAGCACTGCGTTTTCTGCTGGAACTCAGCTTCAGGGCTTTCTTCCCCTCCCTAAAACGTGCTGCGGTTGTATTTCCCCCTCCTAGGCAACATATGCCATTCACTGGCATTCAGTGCCACTCTATAATATCTCCACTTCAATCTATCATTTTAAATTGCTGTGGAGAACGGCCATTCAAACAAATTTAAAGTTGTTTAATAATTTCGGTCTTGATGGGCTGAAAGTTATGAGCGACAGAGATTGACACCCCCCCACCACCACCTCTATTGCTAATTCAATTCGGAGATCAGATAGACATCTGTTTGGTGGATCTGGTTTCTGCAGATTGGGGGGTGTTTTTTATTTTTTGACTCCCAGATTCAGCTGGACACACATTAAGGGCCTCTTGCATAATGGAAACTGTTTGATGGCCGAAATGGCTTCTTTATCAGATGTACTGCCGAGCGAGGGAAGCTACAACACATGCTTCAGTGCGCCGCTCTCAATCTAATTAGCAACAAATGGACTGCACATGCTCAGCATAACATGTCCGTTATCAACAAAGCAAACAAGAAATGCTTCATGTCCACTTGTGAAAAAAAACAGCTGCCGGATCAGAGTCAACACTGGGTGTTGCACGTGCCTGATGATCTCTGGCATGTTTTGTTTGTGACTGGAACAAATGTACTGATTGAGAGAGGTTTTTTATTTACTTTTGATTGTAGGACAGCTTGTAGATTGTTACATTGGTGTATTTAGTGTCATTAAAGCAGATGGACTTCAGTTAGGTCATAGTGTGTGTGTGTGTGTGTGTGTGTGTGTGTGTGTGTGTGTGTGTGTGTGTGTGTGTGTGTGTGTGTTTGTGTGTGTCAGAGGCCACCCTCTCCTGATAACACATTCCTCTGACAGCACTATGAATCATTGATGCGCCCCAATCCGCTGACCAAACAGAAACTGGAAACATTTCCTCCCGATTGTTACATTCCTGTCTTGAAAAGTGGTGAAGGGATGCACTGGATGGAGGAATTGTTGAAACGTGGCAAAGGACAGAGTATAGCTTTGCTCTCTAAATAGATAAGCTTTACTGCTTGAAGCAATATTCTTTGTACCTAGTCGGAGAATGCACAATAATGGCCGGTCTGTTTGGATTTGTGCATGTGTGCGCTCTTGTGAATAGTCAAGATGGCATTCAGAGAATGCTTGCTCAAGATTGGTCCCAAAGGAGGCCAGTAGAAGGCCCCTGGCTAGCCCCCAATGTCTCCGCAGTAACCCTAAGCCTGAAAGCACAGCTTTACAGTGACCAACCTTCAGCGCCGCCCTGCTGGGTCAGCCCACAAAGTGCCACATGTCCTGCAGAGAGAGCAAATACACTCTTGGCTGGCCAAACAAACCACACATCCTGTATCTGTGTTGCTCGGAGACTAGGACAAAGCTGATTAGTCATGGAGACTCTAACAGTAGATGCCAACATATAGATACACTTTCAATGGCTCCGGTACCATTCATTTGCTCAGATGCCCTGCTGTTGATGTGAAATAATGTTGTGGCTGAGAAAGCGAGGCGAGAAGAGAAAGAGTAAAACAGTAGATTTCACTGGACAAAGCTGATTAGTCATGGAGACTCTAACAGTAGATGCCTTTGATTTAGTTATGGGTTGTTTCATAAAGACGTTTTAGGTTTAATTCATATAGATACACTTTCAATGGCTCCGGTACCATTCATTTGCTCAGATGCCCTGCTGTTGATGTGAAATAATGTTGTGGCTGAGAAAGCGAGGCGAGAAGAGAAAGAGTAAAACAGTAGATTTCACTGGTGTTTAAATATCAACATGGCTCTTACACTCTGGCAGGGTCTTTATCCATTGTTTGCGTGGGCTCCAGTGGAGCAGGGGCCCCGTGGGTCTCCTCTCCCCCACTGAGAGGTTCCATAGCCAGGCTGGGAATGGCCATAACTCTCCCTGCTTCTTCCAGACACCTAACACCGGCCCTCTCCACTCCTCCACAACGAATGAACACGGAGAGAGCCGTACGGCATGAACATTCATCAGGGGTTGTCACGGAAGGGACTACCAAAGAAGTATGGAATGCAACGGACCTCCTTTCATCCTCAGTGATGAGGGTTTTTAAAGGCAGGGAATGCTTTGACCTCTGGGCAGCGGTGGAGGCTTGGGCTGACAGAGATTGTTTTAAATACTTATGGCCCCTGTTAACAAACATAAGCATGGCAATCTATTCTCAGGGAGGGTCAGAGAAGCAATCGTAGGATCAAAAGCAGCGCTGGGCCATTCGTGAGCTGTTGATGAGAGGCAGAGAGTCGTGCCTGACTCTGTGCTCCTAAAACAGGTGTACCACTCCTGTTTCATTTCACAAAGATGGCATTTTTTCTCTTAACGGTTGATGTGCTTTGTGTCGCCGAACAGACAGAAAGCAGACTGTAAGGCAGGGACTTTTGCTACCACACTGGGCAGTTTGCTGTGTTGGGAGGTTGTTTCTTGTCCCTAGACTGCTTCTAAATCACATTTGTTCTAGCTCTGCGCTGTATTCTGGGTACAGGGAAAGAAGGCAGCAGCTTTCATATGGAGCAAGAGCGAGGTGGTGTTACTAAAGCCAGTCCAGATGGAGAATGAGGCATAAACACTGAAAAACATACACAATAGTGCCCACATAGGCTACACTTATTTCAAAAACTGAGCTGTAAAAAGATGATGTAATTTCTCTCCTGAAGGCTCTGTGGTGCTTTCAAAACATTGCTCTTTGTTTGAGAATCCTGACAAGATTAACAACAGTTTAACCAATGGCATGAGTTTGGGGTGTGGCTATTTGTCTGGTAGACCAATGACATGTTTTTTTTTGTAAAATATTAGGCAATCTTATTGAAAAAGGCCTTCTAGAGGAGATCTCAACAATGTTTCAGAGTATGCTCAGATTTGAGATGCAATCAGATTTTCAATGTGAACTTTTCTAATCAAATTCATCCAGTAGCGAGTTATCTGAGCTATGTTATCCACATTCATTTTATAGCTCTGAAATGATTGTTGTTGTTCTATATTTTCAGCAGTCATGTATTTGGCATGCATTTCATCACCTCATTTTCTCCTTGGCCCTCTAGCCCTCTCGCATGTCACTGAGAAACTTGAGGTTGTAAAGTGGTCCAGCTAATGAGAAAGATTAAAGCAGTGTGTATCTTTCTGCATGTGTGTGTCAGGGCAAGGGGTTTTCCGCCGCTAAAGCACTTCACCTTGGCCCGTGTGTTGGAAGGACAGGCTGATTGAAAAGCTCTCTCTCAGTGACATCTGCTGTCCTCCCTGCTGTTCTGTCACTGGCTTGATTCATGTCCTCCTCGTTCTCTTGCTCTCCGTTTCTCTCTCAGAAAGCCTAGGCACTTCGCCACTCAGTGTAAGCTTATCAATGAGGGGAGGAGAGAGTGATGAAGTAGGGAAGTAGGGAAGAAAAGGAAGAGAGTATTAGAAAGTGAGGAGATGGAGGAGGCAGAAGGATGGACCGGATGAAAAAAGTGAAATATTCAAATAAAAACACTACAGGATGTGTGAGCTACAGGTGGATAAATGCAGCTTAGAAGGAGGAGTAAGCCAAATCAATTAGGAATAAAGTAGTTGCAAACCTCCTCCCTTGTTGCAGTAAAGCACAGAAGACATTAGCAAATCTCAAGATCATTCAAACAAATTTCTGACAAAAGAATGATGAAGATCTTTCTGGGCAAAGATCTCCTCAGCTTTCCACAACGAAATGGAAATTTCTGTTTTCTGCAGTGAGCCGTCACAGCTGAGAAAATCTTGTTGCTCATTTCCATTTTCTTCCAGCTCAGATGTTCTTAAGTAGATATTTACATGATTACAAGTTGCATGATTAAAGAACAATTTGTTAATCTCACCACTGGATTAAGATTTGAAGATATTACTTTGTGAAATTATAAACAAAAAAAGAGTAGGTAAGAAAATCTGTTGTCGAACACCCCTTGGCATTTAGGGCATGTCACTTAGCTCTGAGGCCATATGTGTGCTAGTGTGCGCCTAAAAATTAAAATGTCTTTAAAGGCCACAAATATTGATGACTTATCTTAGCAATAGCAATATGAAATACGACAGCACAGGAAAAAGGAGTCCTCTACAAAAAGTAAAAGTTCTTCATGTCTGAACTGCTGCATTACACATGTAAAGATGCAGTGGAACATACATTTTGTTTAGATGAAGCTCATTAGCAACAGGGCAAGATGTTTCCATGCAGAGGCCCAAATATGGAATCTGAGAACTTACGAGAAACACAGGGAGAGAGTAAATGAGGGGAAATTACTACTGCTTAGGAACCAAGAGTTGAGGTTCTCAGCACGATTGGTTAAAGATCTGATTCGAGACAACCTGTTTTTTTAAGCTCCCCTAGAGAACATCAGAAGGGCCTAAGCTTTAATTGATGTGATTCTGTTGTAGAGCTAATTCACCATGTCTGCACATGCTGGCCTTGTTTAGTTTGCTGCCAGAGCCGCAAATGGCCCTTTATTTTTGATTGATGGGGCTCCTGCCCAACTATGGTTCACCCCACACCGCTCTGAGCTTAAGGGACCAGTTGGATGGGGATTTAGGTTTGACAAGGTTCAGCTCCACTTGGGCCCCACGCTGAGATGGCAAATTGAGTTTTTCAGGTTGTGTTTTTGAAAATGTTGTGTTTTTTTTGTTGGAAATTTAGGCTGTGAGATCATGTTTTAAGAACTTAACTTTCATCTCATTCTTATTTGTTTGCTCCATTTTGAGTGCAGCCGAGGGCCGTCCGTCTTCGTTTTCTCTGCGGCAGTGTTGGTAGTGAGTTTGATGGCTGGAAAGAGACAGTGATGAATGGGGCAAAGACTCTCTGATTGAGCTGAGGCAGTTCACAACCCGCTTGCCCGCCCCTTTTGTTTGCTTTTCTCTTGGTCTTGTCTTTCAGCAGATTGGTGTTCGTTTTAGGGGGTTTGTTTGTGTGTGAATGTGGTATTTTTCTCACACTATAATTTGCAATTAAATAGCACGTCCCAAAAGCTGCAAACTGACCTGTTTTTAAATCAACCCCTTGGTGGGATGTTTGTGGTCTTCAGCCTCAATGCCAGCTTAAGTCTGTCAGTCCCTCCTTTCCTATCCTCTCCTCCAGTTTCCAGCAGGTCTGCTGGTCATAGCATGCATACTGAGCTAATTATCTTTCATGAGGTCTCCAAGTTGGCAGTGGCAGTGTGGGTTTGTGAATGGAGAGGTCATTTTGCCCTCCAAACTTTGGCATCATCTTTGGCATCGGTACTTTGATCAAACTGCCGCACGACAAGACACCACACATATGCGAGCACACACTTTGACACAAGCGCATTGCCCAGGCTACAGCAGAATGCACCGAAATTGCAATGGAATGAAAACAACACACCACCTGGCTGTCTCAGTGTGTGCCCTCTAAAGTGTGTAATTCCAGGAACTTGCTTTCCCTTTTGAAGAGAACGGAAAGGAAGGAGATAAAGTGAGAATGCACGTGATAATGAATAAGGACACAGAAAGAGTAAGGGAACTAGTCAAATGGCAAATGTCAGAGAATTGACAAAGTAAAGATTTCTCTTTTGTTCTCCGTCTTCCTCTTATGTAATAAAAAATGAGCATCTGAAGGGTGTGTGTGTGTGTCCCAATTCTTTGTGTCACTGTTGACCATGACACTGTTCCCATGAGAAATGATGCCTTGGTCAAAGGCTGCACTTTGTATCCATTCCCTGGCCCCATCTGCCATCATCATTGTACAAGCCTGGATGAGGAGGAAGGCGAGGGGGGTGAAGGAGAGGAAAGGGGGCAAGACTCGCAAGGAAAGCAAGTTAATTGAATTACTCCCAGTGCAGTTATAAGCACAGTTTTCCTCTGGAAGAAAGAAAGAACTGGACATGAGACATTAGGGGGGAACTCCAAGTGACCCAGTACGTAGACTTGGGGGGACCTCATGCTCTCATCCATGAGCCTGTAGCACATTCTCTCTCAATCTTTCTCTTTCTGTCTACCTCTTTCATGAACGCCACCCACTGGTTTACCTCTAGTTGACCTCCTGTTGATTCTGTTAATTACTAACTAGAGAGCACATATTATATTGCAGTGTATATTTGGGCCAGATAGTATAGTAATGGTTGTTTTCTTTACACAAGCTCATTGTTTCATACTGTATGAGAACAGTCTTCATTTGTGCCTGATTTTAACCCATCTCTGAAAGTCACTAGGTCATATCCTTGTCATCAGTTTATGGCTATGCCAAATTGGATTTGTGGGTTATTTTATTTAATAATGCACTTAGATATACATCTATAATAATTGTCTGTTCTTTACCATTTTTGCTGTTGGACAAGTGACATGGGTCAGACATTTCAGCCTGCGGGATCTTGTTATATATCTCAGAATAATTAGTATTGTAATTAGCATAGCAAAAGGTATCAACTTAAAGCTGACCCTGATTCTCTTTGCAAATAATAGGAATGAATTTAGTCCTCATTAGAGGAGGCTTACGTCACCTTCTACCACTGCAGAATCAGCGGCAGCCTAAAGGTGGGAGACACCGGTTGGCTGGGTGAAATTGGGAGGGGGGGGGGATTTTTAATAGAGGGTAATGCACATCTGCCCCTGACCCCCGCCAGCTACCTCCCTCCCCTCAAACCTAATCCACATCCTTTATTATAGCTTGACTTTTCATCTTCTTAACCATGGACCCCATCTCCAGAGGGCTGGGGCCACTCTGGCTCAGTAATAATACCCCCTATCAGATGTCAAGGTGGGACAAATGGTGGCTATTTTCTTAGTAATGGCCAGTGAAATGGGCTCCTGACAGAGACCGAATGAAGACCTGTGTCCCTTGTACACCATACAGTGCAATTTCTTTTTCCATTGTCCTGTTCTTGTACAAAAATGTATTTTTGTTCACTTTTTCTCTCCTATGTACAACAACAGTGACTATATATTATTTAAATTGTATTTTAGCTGAATCCCATGTAAACATAATATGCAGCACTGGTTCTCAAAACATCGGACATCAACACATGACATCAAGTGGCGACCTAACGCACAATTTAAGAACTGTCTTAGCATTCATCTAGCTGTGTGGTTATACATTTTGCACATTTTGTAAAATTCTGCAGTTAAATTTCAACATTGTTTAGCTCTAGCCAAGTTAATAACTTATTCTTCCTAAATTGCAGCAGGTTTGCAGCAGCTTCCGCCACCACGTCATTGCTACACTGAGGTTAAATCTCTGAGGTAAATTTAAGCCAATTTAGTGCAGTTCCTCGTCATATCCTGTCAGTGGATGATACACAGATATCCATCCTGCCCTGCTGGTTGAAGACAGAACTTCCTCAAGCTCCTTCAGCTGTGTTTATATTTGATCATTTGGGAATTGTACATTAGCAAAGAAGTGTGGCACTCTGATGTAGCCTAACCGTGCTCTGTGCTGTGGCTCGCTTAGTGTATGTGTTTCACTTAATCAGTAAATGCATATTAGCCATTTTGCCTCCTGGGCAGAACTCTTAATTAATTGCTCTTGCTCCTTCCTCCAACGAGAACAGGATGTTAGATTCTAAATGAGGGCATTTTATGGTCTAATATGCCTTCTATGTTTCTTCGAATTCTAAACCATAAAGCTTTCTGTTTTCCAGCAAAATTGCTTTAATGGATAATGACAGATGATGGAACGAGTGGAAACAGAATTGTTTGCTGACATGCACTAATGTAGAGGAGAATTAATAATTTAGTGGTAGCACAGTGGCCTCTTTGTCTTGTGGCCCTCTCTGCTTTTTCCTGGCAAAAATGAATGTTCAACAAGTTTGGATTTGGTTAAGAGGAAGGACAAGTGCTTGTCTCAGAGGTGTAAAGAAAAAATGGAAAGCTTGCTAACGGTGTTTCAAATGTGATTGCACATTTAAAACTTAGAGTGGAAATTGCCAGAGCATTCTTGTATCTTATAGTATTCTTTCTCAGCCTTTACTGCTACCTCTTTCATCTGGTTATTTGCCTATTAAAGACTGTATTGAAACTGCTAGTAGTGCAGTACGCAATAATTCTCACAAAATACTGGAATTCATTAATGTGATTGTTGGGAATCCGTGTCTCTCCGAACAGCCTAATTAGTAGTGCTAATGAAAGCGGACACGCTAAATTCATCAATGTTAATCATAATTGCCATTTATGAAAGTGTGCGGCATGGTCTCCTGCACCGCACCCATTCAAAATTGATTAGCATCTAAACATATGTCTCAAAGATTAAGCATGATGCTTAAGACCTCTCTGCGATGGTGGCCACTAGGGCTGGGTTGGAGTAATTTATTCTCAGAGAATTTAACAGTATTGAACCGCTTGACATGTCCACACCCTTCGCCAGCCCTACACCACATGTGCTCTGTACCACCCATTATTAAATGGTGCTACTCTAATCACTTGGGCTTAGGGATGAAGGATGAAGAGGGGATGTTTGGATAGACACATCTGGGGAATATGAGATATTATTTGCACCTGTTTTTAAATTATTTTCTATTAATTCTGATGTTGACAAGAATTTGAGAAACAGTTCAGGAGACAAAGTCTATTTGAGGCCAACAGCACAAATGCATTATGTAAAAGTACTTTCACGCGCAAGTTTTATTTATCATTTTTATTTGCATAAACTGTACTGTATTCTTTTGAGACAAAAAGAATGTCCTTCTCAACAGTTGGCTGCTCATAGAACCTGTTTCAACCAGTCATTTCAAAATATATTGTAAAAAATAAACAAAAGCACCACTAAGCCGTTACTCAGTTATCATATAACTCAGGGCTAACTTCGTAGCCATAGCCTCAAGTCATGGTCCCTCCCTCTACACGCTGCAACAGTCGCATGTAAGCTAATAACTCCATCAGGGAGTGTTTTCATTCTCTGTACTGTTGTAACGGACTCTGGTCCCAACCCCAGCTCCTTTTTTTTTTGTCTGTCTCACCAACATTTTGAGTGACAGTAGTGAGGTTATTATCGTTCCAAACGCAGCTAGCGGCTGCAGGAGCCCATTACAGTAGGCTCGGTTAACGCTTGTCACATACTATGGAGAACAGTAGACAGTTATGGTGAGCGAGCTGCTATCTTCTCCCCTAAAGGCTTGAGGTGTTAAAATAGAAAAAAATTCCAGCTTCCTTTATGGAAATGTTAACCATGTTCGACATGTCTAAGTCACAGTTCGTTGGTGTTTTTTTTTGCACATGATGTTTTGGTCAGAGTCCCTCAACAGTTTACAGCTTTACTTGTTTACACTTTCTTGAGGACAATGATGACTTGAATATCATCTCATCCATCTCAAAGGAAGAGATGAGAAAAGAGTGATTGTTTTGAAAAGGGCACATCGAACCTAATCTTTCCCTATGGTCATAGATAAAGTGTTCTGCTCTATTGTAGATCACGCCAGAGACTGGCGTCATCTTGGTCATATTTTGTTTCTGTGAATGCTTACAGGGGGTGCAGGTTACAGGGTGTTCTGGGTAGTAACAGACACTATAAATCCCCGAATCTATGATAAATTGTTGATTGCTTTAACCCCAGGCGTGCAAATAAGGGCTACCTTTCTGACCGTTCTGGATTGTGTAGCCATTACTATTCCTGCGGACAGGGTTGTCTGTTAACATCACAAGGCAGTGAAGAGAAGGTCTCTGAGAATTAGATTCATCCTTTTTGTTTTAATTTCCCCTTTGGATTGGCAGGCTATTTTCACCACTATTATGGTTGAAAGTGTGTGTGTGTGTGTGTGTGTGTGTGTGTACGAAGGGCCCTTAGAGACTTCATGGAGGTTCACAATCCCTATCAACAGTCCAGTGGTATAGGCCAAAAGGTGGGGAGGGGATGCATTAAAAACAATCTGTCCGCTGTCTCTTCTGGGGTCGTAAAATGAAGCAGGCGGAAACCAGGAGGAGCGAGGAGGTGGTTTAAGACCTGGGGCAGGTGGAGTGTTGTCTGGTCTGAGAAATTGGGATTCTATACTTGATGAGAATGCTTTACACCTTTTTTCTTGGCTTCAGGGTCCAAACTCCATTTTAAAATCGGTCCCTGCTGTTTTTTCTTGATCTGTTAACAGCAAACTCCATTTCGCAGTTTCAGACCCCTGCAAGTTCCCAAAGAAATAGATTAGCAAATACTGTTCTACACAGACCTCTCTGGGAAAAAGTCTTTCTCTGAATGCAAAATGGCCTCTGCAGTCAATCCCATAATGTCCTACAGATGATTAGCAGGGCCAAGTTGGCACTGAGGATCCACTGAGCTTGTGGAATGGTATGAAACTGTGCGCAGCCTGTGCCGGGTAGTCTTTAAAAACAGAAATGAGAATGTGGCTAGAATGTTAAAGACATTTTTTTCATAAGCAGCACTGGCCTTGAGGCGACTACTGTAGTTCCATCTGCATCTTATTCTAATACCTCCCACTCCAGCTTTACAAGGTCCATCTGTGTTAGGGAACAAGTGCCGCGCCTGACTAAAAAATGCCATAAACAAGATCTCCGAAGGTGCTAAGACTTTACGTGCAGGAAGAAGAAGCCTGCTGTTTTTCAAAGCTGCAGCTAAAAGGATGTCTTCAGGAGAGCTTGTAGTACAGTATAATGTTAACTCCGCTGTGACTATGGTTGTGCATTGGTGACTGTGATTCTGTGACAGACTGTTGAAATCCGATAACACACCTTTGATTCTCACGGCACCACTGAGGAGGAAACGACTTCTTAAACCCTCAAATCTTTGGCTGGATAACACTTGCATCAATTTTTCAAAGGTATGGTCATGCTTGGCTTTACCTAGGTGGGATTTAAAGTACAGAGAATATCTGTGCTTTCGGGTGTGTGTGTCTAGGTGGAGGTATCATTCAGCAGGTCATAAGAGCAGGGAGAAATTACCTTGCTCAAAGAGAAAGGAAAGAGCAGAACAGACAGATCTGAACAAGACTGATGCTCTCCATGTTGAGCTTGGATGCTACTGTCAAAGATCTTCACACATTACTGCACCAAAGCATCTTCCCAAGCTGTATTCAGACCAATCTCTGATTCACTACAAAGTGCATTCCCTTTTTAAAAGAGTGAATTTGGTTAGGATTTTACAGCAACTTGGTCTCGCATCTGACTGTAATAGTAAAGCGTTTTAATCAAGTACGCCATGTTTCTGAATCAGTATACTTGTTGAAGCTGGAACAACATCCCTATCAATCAAATATAAGCCAAACTTTACCCTGGCAATAATCTAGGCCTAAAATCAAAGAGGAAGCATTAATCCCAGTCCTAACCCATCCCAAACAAAGGCCCTGTCCCGAATGCCACCTTAAACCATTGCAGTACACTTTTAAGTCCACATTTTTGTAACGTAATTAAATATAGACTGTTGGATTAGTATAGTCTCAGCAAAAGGTCACAACTTCTTATAATGGCTGCGAAGAGTGCACTGAACCCTATGACAAATGGGACGAAATGCAACATTTGAGATAGGGACAAAAAATCTAGTTTTTCTGGCATCAACAAGGAAAGTAATGTCTATGTCTAAAGCAACCTTCCTATCAACCAATCAGAATCTTGTTTTAGAGTTAGGGCTAGGGCCTTGAAAAAGATTCTCACCAAACAATGATTTCCTTCTGGGTTTTAGAGATCGGGTAAGTCTATGTTTATTTGAACATGCTTAGACTTGAATGTCTAAACTGCACCAAAATGATGTTGGCGATGAGCATAACCATCACTCTAAGCTTTTCGTCTCTTCATCTTCTCCTCTTATCGTGACAAAACAGTCTCTCAGAGCATCATTTGACCTGACTTAAGTAAGTCAAGCTCACCAGAATGCTAGGCAAGCCAGAATGATGACAGAAAACAAAAGAAGTCTTTGGGAGAGTTAATGACTGCTTTTTATGGCCACTTGTGCCGTAAAGGCAGTGAGTAAAAGTGTAAGTGCATTGGCAGGATTCCTGTGTAAATGTACCATGATGGGGCTGAAGGTAGACTGAGGTCTCCTGCTCGGACTGATAAAGGAGAAGAGGTGAACAGAGCTTGTTTGTGTGGGTGCAGGAGTGCTGTTTCCACAGCTGGCCTTAAGAGGAAGAGGGCAGGGAATGAAAAACAGAACAACGTGCAAAAAAATGGCACCAAGCACAAAACAGTAGACCCAAGCCAAAGAGAGTGAGGTCATAGCTCTGCAAACATCATGTGAGCAGCAAAGACTTGGACAAGGCTGTCTGAAAAGAGCAGTGGGTCTGTTTATGTGTTTACACATGGGTTTGTTTGGTTTATGTTGATAATTGTGTCACTGACAAATTAAAAATTTGAAAAAATCAAACAATAAATCTCTTAGAAATTTGATTCGTTTGATATGAGCTAACCTTACTTTTTCCAAAAGGTTAAAATACCTGGGGGTTTTTTTTTACTATATAACATACACAAACAGTCATAAAGGTCTAGAAGGGTCCTCTGTTATCCCTATTTTTTTAAATAATTTGCATTTTCGCAAATTACTTTCATATTCACATATTTGCATGACAGTACAGTTGTGTGGCGTTTTTGCAGAGGGTGTAGACTTTCTTTACCTGCCAGTTTTCATGCGTCTTCAGTGTATATATAGCGTTACAGCGGTGGCACTCTCTTCTGCTGTGACTGATGGAGTTCTAGGCCCCTTCCATCAGGCCAGCCAAGCGGAGAGACACGGATGAAGTCATCTCTACATTACCGCCCCCTCAGGGGACCCAATTTCAGAGACCGGCATGCTTCTCATATTCCGTCCCAACCTTTATATCACTGAATGCACAGTATGAGATGCGCCCCAATTTTAACGCCTCCCATAACCCCCCTGGACACACTAACACACAGACACACATTCTGCTGTCTGTGATACCTTCGTTAAATTTTCACACATTTCCTCGTGTAATGTGTGGCAGGTGGAATATACCATTTTCTTGAGCAGGGAGGTCTTCTGTTGCATATCTATGCTGTAACGCACATTAATAATATATATATATATCAGTATTTCAATACTCCTCTCAACATTAAATTAAATTATATTATGCACAAGGAAGATTTTGGTTATGCATCCCTAATAAGCTTGGAGAAACCAAACTGCGATTCTTTGAAAAGAAATAGAACGTTCTACTCCCCATGATGCTTTGCTCTCCTATCCTCCCGTCGTTCCTGCGGTTACATGTGTCAGGGGTGATTAAATGCCATGGAAACAAGACCTTGCTGTCAATCATATTCCATGCTGAGCCTACCCCAATTGAAATTCACCATTATTATATCAGTATGCGGAGCGAATTGTCCAAACAGAATTAAAACAGAAGAGAATTCACATCAGCTTTAGTTTTTCATCCCAGCTCGCTCGCTAGCTGAGGCAGGACCACCCACCCAATCCCTTCTTGTATTACAGACACAATATTAGCGTGCGTATGTGTGTGCACGTGGGTTTTTGTGTGTGCAAGTGCTGCTGTTTCTGCAACAGTCTTCCAAACTGTCGCCGACTCAATTATGTGGCAGCATAAGCCAATAGCTTTAGGGTTGAAATTCTATTTTGAGGAGAACTCGTGTGCGTGTGTGTGTGTGTGTGTGTGTGTGTGTGTGTGTGTGTGTGTGGAGGCGACACCTGTTTTTTCTCATACTATAACTGTTGTTCTACTCACATACTGTCAAACGGACATGTGAAGAGTATCACCATCTTCTGTCATTCAGCAATTTGTCTGCCCCTTTTTAGCTCTCTAACATCAAACATCATGATACATTACTCATCATTAGAGTGCAGGAAAGAAACAGGACACTTTTGTGGATGTAGATTATTTTAAGTGTCACTGTGCATATAAGTGTGTGTGTGTGTGTGTGTGTGTGTGTGTACCTGGTATTTATCACGTGTGTGTGTGTGTGTTGGGTAGGATTAGGGATGTAGAATGCTTTATAAGAGCTAATTAACAGCCAACATGTTAATAATAGGCATGCAAATAAGCAACAAGTTAATAGTGAGAATTGGTCCCTATACTAAAGTGTTACCATATTGGGTTTTTTTTTTGGTTTTTTTACTCGCATAAAATACCACACAAGAACACTTTAGGAACATTACCCAAATCAAAGATTCAAATAAATAAATTAAATGATTGTTCTGAACCAGTTCATTGCACATGTCTTTTGTTTTTGAATGTTGATATTTGGGTCATTGACAACATTTAAAAAGGGAAAATACTGAACAAATCTAATGTAAAATGCATTATAAATATTATCTTTTATTATCTTTTTTTGATTTTCATGAAAAAAAACAGAATTTTTAACAATTTTAATGTCATTTTCAAATAACTAGCACCTAGTCATTGTTTTTAAAGTAAAAATATGTATAATAATATTATAAATGTAAGTAAAGACATTTAGAACCGGTTTACTGAAACAAACGGTCTATAAGATCTAACCTGCTAAATTCTGTACAAAAAGTGTATAGTGTTAATAGTTTAGCTGAATGAATTTTTGTGTTTCTCTCTCTGTGCAGATATGACTATGTGGAAGTGAGAGATGGAGTGGATGAGAGCGGGCAGCTGGTCGGGAAGTATTGTGGGAAGATCGCTCCCTCTCCTGTGGTCTCCTCTGGGAACCAGCTCTTCATCAAGTTTGTCTCTGACTACGAGACTCATGGTGCTGGCTTCTCCATCCGTTACGAGATCTTCAAAACAGGTGAGTAGAAAGAAAAAAGAAAGTGATAGGCGAATATCACCTACAATGGCCCCAAAGTGGCTCATCCAATCATATTTTAGAGCCGTAACTATCATTTTATAATAAGAAGAATGCATACAAGCTAGGAATTTACTGTAGGAGAGTACAACAACCATATAAGGACAGATGCAAGCGAGGGAGAGCACTTTCTGTTGTCTCTTCGTGAGGCCCAGTGGGAAAGCTGCTTGAGGAGAAAAGATCAGATGATAACGCGGACTTGTAGACCTTCAGGGTCTATCGGTCTGGCATTTTCTGGCCTACAGAGACACACAGATACACACCGAGAGACCGTCGTTCTTATCTGGAGATGTCACGGCAATGAGCAGAAATTTCCTGTTGTTCAGATCTGTTTCCTGTGTTTGAGGTAGGGCTAGAGACTCGAGAGAAAGCATGTTTGCGTAACCTCGGACAGGTGCAGTGCACATCATGGCCGAATACTGACCCTGGGCTACCCCGAGTGTGACCTCAGGATGAGATGGATGTTCTTTTCATCTTTATTGTCCATTTGTGTGTAGTCATTCCCATAGAAAATAAAAAAAAATTGGCAAAGAGATCTCTTTAATATCTCAATTGTTATTCCTAGACGCAATGAGATTATATGTGGAGCAAATGGAGATTTTTGCACAAATGTCAATAATGTCACAAACTGTGACTTTTCAAAATATCAAAGTATTAAAAAGTGTAATAAATACAGTAAATACAGTAATATTGTGAAATATTATTAAATTTAAAAAATATTGTTAAACTGTAATTTATTCCTGTGATGCGCAGCTGTATTTTCAGCATCATTACTCCAGTCTTCAGTGTCACATGATCTTCAGAAATCATTCTAATATGCTGATTTGCTGCTCAAGAAACATTTCTGATTATTATCAATGTTGAAAACAATCGTGCTGCTTAAAAAATGTGGAAACTAAATTCTCAGGATTCTTTGAAGAATAGAAAGTTCATTAAAAAAATGATAATAAATATATATATATACACACACACTTTTAGGAGAAAATCAGAGACAAAGTTGATACTTCACAGGATGCAATTGAGAACTCCTGAGCAATAAAAGAGCAACCCCGGAGCAATAGATGTTCCTCTGGGTTCCCATCCCCCCTGTTGCACCTCCACACACTTTGGCTCATCAATAACATCAATAAGTCTCCCACAGTATTCCATTATCTCAGTGCTGGTTTTCCTAAACTCATCTTCTTGATGTGTCTGATTGGAAATAAGGTTCCTCTGGAGAGAGCAAAGACATCTGAAACATATCGACTCGACGCACTCGGCCAGGATGGGCGCCCCCAAGCTGGGTGTGTTCCTCCAGAAAACCCTCTTAGTTTATCAGCATGGGTGGGCCACCAGATCCTGTGTGAACAACAAATACTGTTGTTTGCAGTCCAGGACATGGGAATTTGTTGTGACTACACAAACTCTGCAAAGCGTACATCAACCTTATCAATTAAAGACAGACAAGTACAGCGAGAAAGCAAGGGAAAGAATGTGAAAAGCAATAAGAAGAGTGATGGATGGTAAAAAAAGAAAAGGAAACTGATTTGAAAGCCTTGTCAGCACCATCTGATCTGCGTGTTTATGACATACAAGTAAAAGTAATGATTACACACAGGTGTTGAAACAGGTGTGCATATATTCAAATGTGGGATGATTATAAGAATGTAACACCATTTAAAATGAGATTATACTCATTTCAAGCTGCTGCTGCTGCTACATTTGGAGAGGTAAGCTGTGGATTAGAGCAGGTTTCACACACATCCGCATTAGCCACAAGAGACTGTGCGTTATAGTGATTTTACTCTGCCCTGTCCTTAAGAACACCACTTAACCGTGGTTAAATCACTTTAACACGCATTACAAGTGGCTTATTGCTTTTATAAAATGCCAGCAACAGCAATATGATAGAAGACAATACAGTAGAAAGACAGTATTCACAATAAACAATATTTTTGGCAAGCAATATAGGTTAATGTCACTATGGATGCATGGATTAGATGTAGGTAGATAGATAGATAGATAGATAGACAGACAGACAGACAGACAGACAGACAGACAGACAGAGAATTTGGTTACAGTATTGCAAAACAAAGACAGATGGAGTGATACAGCAGAGTAGTAAAATGTTCCCAAGCTTTAATATGAAATATTGGTTCTTTTGAAATGCATATAAAGAATAATGGGGGAGAAGGAAAGGGATTTTAGGCAAGCAACAAAGAGGGAAAACGAGAGTAGAGATTTAATGTAAAGACTACAAGAGAAGGAGAGAATAAACAGAGAACACAAAAGGAGAGAAGAATCTATTCAGGAAAAAGTGTGAAGGTGACAAAGAAAGTGAGGGAGAGAAGATGAGGTGAAGAGAGGGCGAGAAAGCCTGGGAGCTATGCACACACACACACACACACACACACACACAGGAAAGATAAGAGATGAGAATCTCTCCACCGCAGCTATCTATGAATGCAATCAAGCCTGACCCAAGCACTAACCCACACTGGACAGCATGGATATCTAACGAAGAGCTGTCCTCAGGGGGCTTTCAGACCGCTACGGTTTCACAGACACCATGTTCTTTCTCTCAGAGTTCCCTTACACCATCCTTAACAAGGGGCTTTTAGATGATTTTTAGAAACTTACGTATCCCATCCGTAAAGAAGAGGAGACTGTAGTTATCATGTCATCCTGTCTTGCCGTGGCATCCCCAAAATGGCCTTTCTTAGGGTTGAAGGAGACATATGTGTCTAGTTAACAGCTCTGCAATTTTCGGAGCCACATCAAGTGCGAAGAGAAGCTGATGTTTCACAAGTGGGGTGGAAGGCGTGGGTGTGGGATAGAAGGAAGGAGAAGTAAGTTACACTCGCTCAGTGTCAGTGTAGTAGGAGGAGACTGTAAAAACAAAAAGGTAACTGTGAGAATAAATAGGAAATTACACATTTTATTATATAAAATCGTAATTGCCAAAAATAAAGTGTGAGAGATAAGGTCGCAGTTACTTTTTGGAAACGGGCTTCCAAATGAGATGGACCACTAATAGAACAATGAACGCTTAATGTGCGAGCTGTAGGAATGAAAGTTAAAATTGATGTTACTGTTGCAGATTTTATTGATCTTTTGAAAAAGATTGAGGTCTTTACAGGAGCTTTTATTGTGCACCCAACCCAGGTTCTTTGAGAAAACGCGCCTGTGGTGACATTTCTGCAAAACTTTTTTATGTTGGTTCTTGCATGTTTCACAACACTTTTAGAGTGGTGCTAAAAGAGTCTTTAGTTTTATATTAAACAGGTGAATGTGAATCTGGCATAGTTTTCTTGCAGTGGTTGTTGTACCTATCACATCAGTTCAGAAATTAAATGTCCGGTGAGTGGCACTAAAAGATTAATACTCTATCACATTAAAAAATAATGTATCATCAATAAAAACACACCATGCCACTTTAGCTTGTTTGTACAAGTCTTTGAGTCTCTTTATCGTAACTTGTGTTTCACGGGATTTGTACCTAAGCACTCCATATTGCAAGTGCAATGCTGTACCGGCTGCGCTACTGAGCAAGTTTACTACATCAAAAAAAGCCATACATATGGAGCTGGTTATGTGATGCAAACATCAAAATGTATTAGTTTACAAATCATGCACTATGTTAATATGTTTTGAGTTCATTACATAGTATTGTGCAAGGAATCATATAAAAAAAAATATTTATTAATTGATAATTGTAATTATAATTTGTGTGAAAAGGAATAAAAGTTGTTGTTTTAGACACTGGTGTTAATTTCATTTGGAAACTGCAGTGAATTGTGTTTATAAAGTATAGGTTCGCTTTTGGAGTGCTAGATAGATAGAGGCACATTTTTCCAATGAACCCATTTGTGTGTATGTAAATAGTTGTGTAACCATTACCAGTGAACTGCCTTAAAATCATGCTGAAAGTCTGCGTCATCATCACTAGCTCATGACAATCTAGGCCATTCATCGTAGAGATGTTATCTGAACGTCTTTACGATGGCGCCTGTGTCAACACAGTAGGACAAGGATTGCGTGAGGATGTTCATTGTGTCCAGTTCAGTTGCCTTTTACAAGTTTAGTTGCTTTATACAGGCCAGTGGCATAGGTCACATCTGGCATGGCAAGCATGTCATTCTGCAAGCCCGTCTTCTAAATAAACCCCCCTACATTAACACTCAGAGCTAATGAAACCCAAGGCAGAAACTGTCTTTCTGTGCATTGCCCATTCTTGTTCTCAAGGGGAACCATCAGCGGTGCTGGCTGGCTAAATGATGTGTCAGCAACTGTAGATTGTAAGTGTGCGTGTTTGTGTGTTCAGGGTAACCCCACAGCTGTGACTCCAGATTAATGTTTGTTGGAAAGTGTGGCCAAATTTTGCTTCTCAAACTCTCATTGCATTAACCTGTCTTAGTGTAGCCACGGGGGTAAACGGCAAGGAGAGGTGTGTGTATGTGTGTGTCCAGATTAATTATTCTCCCTGCAGATATATGGAATATAAACAACAGCGATTAGCCCACTAGACCCAGAACACCTCCTGCCATTTCATTTCTGCTTCAGCATTACACAAACTTTGTCGTATGCCAAAGGATCTAGTAATACACATCTCTTAGCATTAGCGTAGCTGTGTCAGCTCAGGTTTGCAGTACTGTGTGCAGTGTAGCTAACAAACTACAAAAAAATTATAGCATTTGCAGAGAACACTTAGATAAAGAAACAAGAATGGAGACAAATCAGTGTATTTTAGGTACTGTTATGCTTTTGACATTTTTATTAGTGTTTATTTATTTGAGATATTCAGGTTTTAAGTGTAGTAATTTTAGTACCTAACTTATTTTACTTTAAGGTAAAACGGAGGAATAGAGATTCAGTAATATATGGCTTTGATTAGGTCAGAAGAACTAAAGATAAAAGGTTAATTTATAAATGACAGAAATGTTTAGACGTTGTATTGTAAGATATACATCACTGAGGTCTCTGGGTCCCCAAACGTAATAACAGTAAAGTTCCCTGTTGAAAAAAACAGCATATGCTGGTTAGGTATGTTTTGAAGCTGGGATGCTGGTTTGAGTTGGTCCTTTGCTGGTTTAAGCTGGTCCTTTGCTGGTCCTTTGCTGTCCTTTGCTGGTTTCAAAACATACCTAACCAGCATATGCTGTTTTTTTCAACAGGGTTAATCTCAACAGAACATGAGGATTAAATCTCTGACACTTTGCTGGTTTTTTTTCCACTAAGGGGAGACCTGCAAACGATCATTTTAACAAGCATTACCTCTGGCCTGTTAAATAAACAGCATATTCCACAGAGGCTGAATCCTTCAGCCACTTCACCACATTGAAAAGATAAGCCCCGTGTATATTCGTTAGTCCGGAAAAACAAAATAAATCGTACAAAAGCTAGCCGTTAATGTCAGAATTAGCGCTTAGCTGCTATGAATCAAGCCTGTGTTTTTTCAATACCATTTCACTACTCTCCCATAAATTCTAGTATTTAAGTGTAAATTTAGTTCAGAAGGACTTGAACGTATTTGTGGCTATGAGAGGGAAAGCTGGATGGCTCTCACAAAGCTTTAATTGTTTGGCTTGCGTTTACAGGCTCAAAGCTCCCTCCAGTTTCTCATCTCAGTTTTCCCCAGTTTTCTCTTGTAAAGTTTTTTTTTTTTCCCAACTGCTTGCAAATAACAGCAGAAACAAACCAAGGGACATGGGAATGTGTGGAGGTTTTAAGCATTTGCGGTTAGCGACAATAGCGACATGTCTCTGAATCCTTATGAGACACGCATAATCACAAACGCAAACACATACACACAAATCCTAGAATCCCACCGCAATCTGTAAACAGCAGTGAAGCATTACAAAGCCAGTCACAGTCAAGAGCCGCGAAGCTACACAGTTCCTGCTAGACAGATAAATGTACTAGTGGACCCACAATTCTCTATTATACAGTATTTCACACTCTATATTTAAGCCATCCACAGAGAGGCACTAAAACTACACAAGTGTGCCAATAACGCAGACATTGACATATTGTAAACAATACTTAATATTGCATTAGTATTTAAGGTAATGATAGAGTCACCTTCAAATGTCAGATAGCTTGCTGCTAGTTAGTGTGTTGACAGTTTAGCCAACTTTAGCTCATGCAGCTTTTTTTTTCAAATTGTTGCTTCAACTAAACCTAAAAAACCTAAACAATAAAACTGGGCACTAATACCAACTATAGCACCCCTTTGTGGCAATGCTGTCAATGCAACATCAAAATTAATTCCGACATATTTCAGAATTCAACACATTTGCTTTCATGTTCTTGCTTCGAGTATATTCTGGATTGTTTTGCTAAAAAGATAACGTTATAGCATACACTTTATAAATAGAGTGAGAAATAGTGCAGAGGAAATGTGTTCTTATCTTGCGAAAGGAAAATGCAATTCCTTCTTGCCCGTGGAACAGCCACAGAACATTTTTGTCTGTCAGAAGATTATCTTAAGAATAGTCTACTGAATTGAGTGTGTCTATCTGCAGTTGCTTGAATGTGCACAACTATCAAAAACTAAAGATGAAAGTTTTTGGCTCCATCATCAAATAGCTCCTTTTAATTTCTTTATAAGCCTGTTAAGTCTAGTAACTTTTATTTCAACATGGAAAGTTTTCAGAGACACTGATTGCTAACCATTCAGCTGACACCTTTCAACCCCAAACCCCAAAATGTTTCTGCAAGTACACCGTCCTATCCATGTGACACCTTCTCCCCATGTTTAATTGCTGACACCCTAGGTCTCAATTGATTAGAGTGGAGGGCTGTAGGGTTTGGGAACATCCACATCCACTGAGTGTTATATTTCAAGCTTTTTTTCTTATTTATGAAAGAAAATGTAAAGTATTAAATGTCTGGAATTTTAAAGCTCTGTGTAATGAAAGACTAAAAGTGTGGAATTTATGTCCTGCTGTTTAAAAACCAACTAAATAGTGCACTAAATGTCAACTCTCTTTAGCTTCATATTCCCGTGCTGGTCATTTTCTTTTGAGCACAGGAAAAATGGAAAAGAAATAAAAAAAGAAAAAGAAAAAGAAGCAGTTAACGGGTTTTGTGGTAGAATGTGGTAGAGTTTTTGATGACATTAAATTATGCACCCAACAAGGTTCCAAAATAACAGAAAATCCACTTAACGCTGCTCATTTTTATTTTTTTCAACTATTCTTCCATCCTTTGGAGATTTGTTTGTTAGGCTGTCCATTTTTATTTTTATTTTTAATTTTATAGTTCACCTAAAAAATGTAAATTAAATCCATTGTGTCAAAACCCATATAACTTTCTTCCATAGAAAATAATAGGAGATATGTAGTAGAATGTCCAAGCTGCTCTCTTACACACAATGAAATTGAGAGGCTTTCAGTGAATAATGAGTTAAATTTCAATCTGTGTCTACAGAAGATGTTTTAGAACAGAAGAATATGGCGCACAAGTTGTACAGACCACTTTTATGATGCACCCCTGGTCCCCATCCAATTTTTATGCAAGAAAGCAGTTTGAGAATTCTTCAAGACTTACCCTTTTGTCTTCAACTTAAAGAAGTAATATGGGATTGGTTTTTAGCCACAATGACATCATTAGTTGTCATCTCTGTTCTGGTTCATGATCTTTAAACTTTTGCACCCGCAGTAATTACCATGAGTTTCCACACTACATTAGGTACAGTGCTAACGTAATATTGACATTTCTGTGTTGATGATCCAGAGGTGATCCTATATGCATCACTCTTAGAGCTCTGAGCTTATTCATCACACAACAGCTTTAGTCGAGCAACCGTCATGTAAGTGCAAAGTAGTGATGCATGTGTGAACTTCAACAAGACACTCTACATCAACAAAGCTAGTCCACCAGAGAGTTCCGGGTAAATGTTTTGACTTGCTGATATAAAAGTGTGTGTGTGTATTTCTAAAGGGCGGATAAAGTGAGTTTTATAAAGTATGATGGACATATTTTACTATTTCTTAATTGTGTTTTTTTAAGCACCAACCGTACTGCACAGAGTGCATATGAAACTTTTAATAAGTAAAGGCTCATATGCGCTTTTACTTTCTTTTTGGTCTTGTTTCGTCTTCATCATTAGCCCACACACCCAAGAAATAAGGCAGCAGCCATATCCCGAGCAGGGTGGGCCTCCACCACGGCCCATAAACCATGCAATCATCGAGCAAAACAACACAGACCACCATGTTCCTTCTTCGATATTTGTTTTTTTTTTTCCGCCTACTCCATCTGCCTCAGTGAGCAAACAAGAAATCCTAACTTTTTCCTTCCTCTCGGTGTCCACCTCAGGTCCAGAATGTTCCAGGAACTTCACCTCCAGCAGTGGAGTCATCAAGTCACCCGGCTTTCCAGAGAAGTACCCCAACAACCTGGACTGTACGTTCATGATCTTTGCTCCTAAGATGTCGGAGATCGTTCTGGAGTTCGAGAGCTTTGAGTTGGAGCCAGACACGCAGCCACCCACTGGAGTGTTCTGCCGCTACGACCGCCTGGAGATTTGGGACGGCTTCCCTGGAGGTGAGTCATTGGAGAGAACAGTTGCTCCAAACAAGAAAATCTGAACGTTTGAAACAAAAGATCATTTAGCGGATGATGTTTGCACATTGGTTCTCAAATACTCACACTTCAAAGGAATAGCAACAATAAACTCAAATACTTCAGTCTACAGAAACAGAACATGATATCAAGTAACAAGAATGTATACTCGAATTTAACAATGCAAAATAGAGTTTACATTTTCTGAAGAGAATGTGAGTTTCCTATGCAAAGCACACCAACAAAGTGTACTAGGTGGATGGGAGGATTTTGGCTTGGCTCCCTCCTTCAGTTTAAGTCTAAGGGATTTTTTCACACTGTCAAAAAATGCACAAAAATTTTACTTTTAGCGATACAACAGCTTGTCACTGGGACGATTTTCTTTCTGCCTTATCTACCTCTAAAATATGCATATTAGGACATTAGAGTAGTAATATGTACCCTTAAGGTACTACTTATGAACCTTAAATAATGTACAAAGTTGTCCCTTTAAGCGTACTGCCACAGTACCAAGCTGTTGAACACCTAAAGGTACAATTTTTACACATTCTATCGGAGATGGCACCAGTTTTATTATCTGCCAGGTGAAAATTGTGAATCTGATCATATAGCAAAGAAATAGCACACCTATCCTCAACAACCTGCATGATTTGCGATATAATACAGTGCTGAAGTGCAATACTTAAGAAGGCGGTCTGGAAAAGGAAATTAAACGGTGGTCAGAGCAGAAGTAATTGGGAGGGTCTCATCTTTGGCCTTCTGGAAATGGCCTTTAACAGATAAGCCAGATGGTATGACTAAATAACAATGCCGTATGATTGATCTCTAAGGGAGAACAGATGCCTGGCCCAGATCTATGTGCTTTGTGTCACAAGCAAAACAAACCCCTCCTAAGCATGGCCAAGTGTCAATAAGATATTTGGACATGCACACATACTCTTACATCCACAAATTTATAAGAGTATTTGAGAACATGCCAGTAAAAGCTCTTTATCCCATTGATAGCTGTTCTCGTTTTCTGTCTCTCTGGACATTAGACTGTGGTTTGTCCCAGGCAGGTCTGGGTGAGGGACTCTGGAATGTAGACTGTTGTCATAACACCAAAACTGTTCTGTTCTCCAAGATAATTACAGTTTTTATTTGTGCGTGTGTATTTGAACTGCTTATACACACCCAGAAGCCCAACAGGAAGATTTCAGCTCAAAACGGGAAGGAAATCTGTGAGGACCAGAGGTCTTATTCAGTTTCCACTTCATTATCGACTTTTTTCTGTCTTGATGGAAGAGAGAAGCTGTGAACTAATGACACCTTTGATCTGAGACAGAGCCTTTTGAACTTTCTCATCAGTTACATTTTTTTTTAAATTAGTTTCTGCATCACTTCCGAGGATACGTTGTGAACCTATTGTTGCAATTATGATTAAAGGAAGTCTGTTTAACTAATTGTTTTTGAAAGGTTAAACAAAGTCATAGTCTTTTGTGAGCAGGTCCGGACAGAATTTGCAGACATTTTCAGAATTTGTGGAATTTTCTTGATGGATTTTGAGGGAAAAAACTCATATGCTGTTACTTTAAGGATTTCTTATTTTTTGTTTTGAAAAAAAGACAGCATGCAGGTTTGGAACAAGATAATTATGATTAATAATGACAGAATTTTCCTTTCTGGATGAACTACTTCTTTAAAAAGAGTTGAGAATGCTGCACTCTTATTGTTTTCGTAAGCAAACTCAGGAAGTGAGGGGTGTGTAGAACTTTGTGAATGATGCTGTTCCAATTCTCCAAAAATCGACAGAGCTTTTTGTGAATCCAAAATCCATGTAGGCCTGAGGGAAGTGTAGAACCTGGAACAAAGGTTGCATGCTTTATTTTAGACTCGGCAGCCTCTGTTGAAAAATCCACATTAAAAAGGTGTCCCACAAGTGCACGGTGACAGAGAAAGAGCCAAGAGGGAGGCTGAAGACAAGACTTTAAAGGGAAGGCCCTGGTGCCTTATAGGGCCTCAGTGTAACTCCCCTCTACGGTTCAGACACTAGCTGCATTACCTGTGGAGCCACACCAATCAATAAGTGCATTAGTGTGGAAAGGCTGCGAGGCATGAGACAGAAGCCTCGATGACTTCAAGCCCTCCATCACCCACTGGCTGCCCACTTTGAGGCAGTCACAGCCTGGCAGAGGGTTTGTAAAGCCCCCCTCCTCCTCCACCAGAGCAGACATGCTGGATAGGTTCATGGAGAGGCTCTTTCAAATTTCATAGCCCTGTTGAGTCATGCAGATAATCCGGATGGTTCACCACACCCAGAGCCATCTCAACACACAAGCGCACACATTTATACACACTTGGATGCACCTGTTTCAATTAATTCTTATGAAGATTAAGATTATGTAAATCCCTAGATCTGTTGTATGTAATCACACACACACACACACACACACACACACACACACACACCAAGCTGACACACACACACACACACACACACACACACACACACCAAGCTGGCAGATCTGTTTAATCTCTTTCAGACTGTAATGGGCACCTTCTCAAAGAGCCAATCACAGTTTCTCTTTAAAGAGCGATCCTTGAAAAAGGCGCGTCAATGCTTAAGCCAATATTTCAGTCATTTGTTGCACATTTGAACCCCTTAGCGTTCCTGCAAAAATTTGGCTAAAAGAGCATACCCAAAGTAAACTGCATGCTGTTCTTGAAACATTTGGAGTACTGTATATGCATGGTTTTGGTCTCTTTTGAAAGGTGACACTCTGAGGTTTGATCTGTTTAGGAACCTTAGAGTGTCACTGTAAGTCTTACTGGTGTTGAGTAATAGAACTTTGAACACACTGAAAAAGGAGAAAAACATTCCGCCTACATTTTCTTTATAAACAGATGCCTGCAGATGACTATAGCTGGGAGCTATTAGCTGGAAAACACAATGGGATCACAGCATGAAGTCTGAAAAAAGACACTGATTGTACCTGCTGTGTTGATTGTATCTTAAAATGGTTTGCATTCAAATCACAAGAATCTCTGCTTTCCAAAGATATGTGACATGTTTAGCTTCTTTTTTTTTTGAGTATCCTTTTACTCAGGTTTTGAGATTTCACACTGTATATTTGTAAACCTTGGGTTCATCTTGCTATTTGCATTTTTAAGAGGTTAATTTTATTGACTGGACAGTCCAGTAGGCGTAAAATGCACAAACATTTGCAATTTCAGTGTAATTTAAGTTTCTGTGGCTGTACAAAGCTCATGAATAATTAATAAGGCAAGCACTGGGGCCATTTATAATTGGTTGTCTGTTGCCAAACAACTTGGCGTTACATTCAAGCACTGCAATCTACCACATCTAGCACGGTAAAAGTTTGAAACATTGCTTAAACCAAAGTTTAAAAGTGGCCTTAACCTGGAAAGACGTGTACATATAGCATGAAAAGCCATTTTTCAATACAGCTTCAAAGCATTTCCTTCTCGCAGCTGAATGCACTGCATACCTCTTAATTTACAGCCTTAGTTGTGTTCAGTTCCTTCCTTCTTGTTCCCTGCAACTCCTACACGTTTTTTTTTTTTCTTTCTTTTAAAGTGGCTTCTGGGAAGTCACATTAGTGTCCCTGGAACGAACAATAAGTGTAGGAATTTATGGTCGCCACTGAAAACAGAAACCCAAGGTCATAGACATACAAAACAGACTGCCCTTTTCATTTCCATCAACAACAAGGTGTAGAGAGAATGTTTTGTTCAGTCAATGCAGTTATTCAAGGTCAACCAATGTCACTGTCCTTGATGTTCACACACTGCAGTATCAGCTGTGATAGAATGGGAGATTTTGAATAGTAGATTTTTAAACGTATCTAATCATCCCTAAAATTCTCTCTTTGCTCTATCTTTGTCCATTTCCACAGTTGGTCCATACATTGGCAGATACTGTGGACAAAATACTCCAGGACGGATCATATCCTACACTGGAATCTTGGCTTTGACAATCAACACAGATAGTGCTATTGCAAAAGAGGGATTCTCGGCTAACTTTACTGTGCTGGAAAGGACAGTCCCAGATGGTAAGTCATTACTGCAATGTTTAAAGTGCACAAAGTAATTGACAAAATCAGTACAAAATTAACATGAGGTGAAGTCTCAGCATCCAGCATCCTCAGTCATATCAGCATCCTAGAAGACGTTGTTTATTGTGTATAACATGGGTCACCATGATGAGATCACACAACCAGTTATGCTATGAGATTAAATAATTCAGTATGTCAA
Source organism: Sinocyclocheilus anshuiensis (assembly GCF_001515605.1). Lineage (NCBI taxonomy): Eukaryota > Metazoa > Chordata > Actinopteri > Cypriniformes > Cyprinidae > Sinocyclocheilus > Sinocyclocheilus anshuiensis. The sequence goes on from NW_015548268.1 coordinate 262,445, forward strand.
GATTTAAGATTCAGTATTTACACAAAATTTAGATAAACACAATGGGTGCTCCATAGCTGAAGGGCAGTAGAGAGGCCAGTTCTTTGAGATTTGAATGTTTTGGAAGATGAATGAAGGCAAGCAAAAAGTACAGTAATTACTTCGAAAACCTATAACTGCAGATGTAAAAAGGTTAAAAAAAAATAAATAATCCCTCAACTTAATTTGCGAATGTTGCTTATAAAAAATCAAATTCTGAAAAATCTAGGTTTGAACATCATGAGAATGCTTGTTCCTAGCATTTACACAGCCTTTACATTGTTAGCCAAGGTTATTGAAACATACCCTGTTGATTGGGGTTATAAACCCGTATACAGATGTGTACCCACATTTACAACATGATATAACATGGGAAGTTATTAAATCGCCACGTCCCGCTCAGCTGTGGCCCTCTTTCATTAAGTTATTGTGTTGAGAGTCATGACCCGTCTGCCCTGCTTTGTGAGGGTTGGTTCTCTCTTTTTTTTTCCAAACCAGCTCACCCAGAGGGTTCACCTCTTCACCCCAATTTGAGCAATGCTCCAACTAAACATTTAATTTCAGAACACACTACCAACCCTCACGCTTACTCCTCCTCTGTCTGTCTTTCTCACCTACTCTTGAAAACATATCTGTTCAACATGACAGGTAGTGGTGCTTGTGATTCGATTGTACATATTATAAAGTGCATATTGCCATTAATGTTGTGAACTGATGTACATTGTTATATCGCAGCTTGAGCTCTCAGAACACATCAAGGTGTGTACTACATCTCTGCTACCCGGCTCATGCTGAAGAATACAGTCGGTGTGTTCTCAGCTGGGGCTTTGCCCAACAGTCGCAGTCTGTCAATTATTTATTGGCTCCATAAATTTACATTCTGTGGCAGCTTCTCTCGCAGTTCAACATGTTTACCAGTATATTGTGCTTTGCAGGAAGGAAGGCGATCGCCATTGGCAATAACTCTTTTTGTGAAGGATTTTGTCAGAGAACCGTCAAAGATTTATGGTCTCTGCCGAGTGGGACCAAACAGTGACAGATGCCAGATGTAATCAGACGAGAGATCTGGTTGTTTTCAGTCATTGTTCTAAAGAATGAAAGGGTGGGAAATGGATAGATGGCTTGAAGAGATAGAGAGATAAAAGAGAATAAGTAATGTTAAGATGTAGTTGAGCTGAGGTTTCAAGGGTAACAGAGGGAAATTCATAAGAGGCACATAAAAGACTCAACAATCCCTTTAATTTTGAGTTTAGTGTTAGCATGAGTTGCTAAGCTAATGAAATGAATAAGCACTAAAAATACCTATACAATATTCTACAACATGTTGGTATTTTGAAAAAATCTGTGGTTACTCTGGTATATTTTTGTAAGGATATTGGATAAAATAGTATGATACTTTTCCATCCTGAATTAAAGGCTATATATTTATATATGTATTAAATGTATTGTTATATATTAAAGGGGTCATATGATGCGATTTCATGTTTTCCTTTGTCTTTGGAGCGTTAAAAGCTGTTCGTGCATACAGAGATCCGTAAAGTCGCGAAGATTAAAGTCTCAAACCCAAAGAGATATTTTTTCTAAAAGTGAATGCTCATCCACGCCTTCCTAAAATGCCTCGTTTAAAGACGCCCCCACATGTCTACGTCACTGTGTGGGGAGATTTGCATAACACTGCCCAAATGTATACACAATGAAAGATGGCGTAACTTTGATTCTTGCTGTAGTATTGTTGCTGCCACCATATCGTGGAGACGCTGTGTTTCGTTGCGAAAGCCAAACTACTTTGTTTGGCCTTTCAAAAGAGGACACAACTAGAAATCAGTGGTTAAGTTTTATTCACAACACTGTTTCAGAACAGTACAACCCAAATATTCGAGTGTGTGCAGCGCATTTTACAGAGGAAAGTTTCCTGAACCTGGTAAATTTCCGTCACACGCTTGAGGAATCCGGCCAATCACAACGCACTAGATAGCCGGCCAATCAGAGCACACCGCTCTTAAGTCTCTTAAAAGGTAGCAAAAATTTGATGCCTTCAAGTGCTGTCTAGGTAGGCAGATCACTAGGTTTTCAGAACAGGGCTTATGGCTTAGTGTGAATAAATAAAACTACTGTCTATCTAACACACATGCCTTCTCCATCTGCTACGTGTGTTTAGGCCTGCATGTTTGGGCTGTGTTGCTTGTGTATGTGTTTATGTGACCTGCTTGCAGCTCCCGCTGTTATATTTGGTAACACAAGCTCACCATGTTTCAACGTGCAATTACATTTAAAACTACAATATGTGTTTGTTTGGAGTCTGTGACCTGTTGTAAATAAATTAGCATGTCTCCCACCTCAGCCTCAACATTTCCCCATCCTTCACTGTCTCAGAGTCCTACATTCTGTGCCGAAGCATCTGGAAAAAGATCCTTGGGGGTCAGAGCATGAACTTTGCTTGTTTCAGACACACGGCCAGCATGCCTCGAGACGACTGCCCCTATCGTCACAAAACAATCAGCAATGCCCTTATCCTGGGTGGCATGGCATGAGGAGTGATATACAACCTGCTCTCCTTCCATCTAAAAACACAGACATGCCAGAGGCGTCTCTGACTTTCCATTCCTCCAGATGCTGACGCTGGGGAAATGCCATTTAACTGTGCACCTTTCGAAGGCATTTCTTTTATGAACCTCAAGATTTCTCTTGCTACTGGACTTCAGAGCTTAAACTGAATGTTTTATGAATAAAGGTCTGCGTCTTAATGTGGTACACTTCCCACAGTGCTTCCATTAAACTGTGCTTAGAGGGGCAAGAAGAGAGTGTATGTTTTATTCTGGTGCTAAGAGATGGAAACCTATGGTGCTTTGCCTCTGAGTGGCTCGTTCCCAAGAGCAAGGCCTTAGTTTGGGTCATGATCTGATGTATTCTTTATTTAGATCATGAAATGACATTTTAACAACTCCCCTGCCCCTTTTTCCTCTGTGCTTTCTTCAGACTTTGACTGCACCGAGCCTTTGGGTATGGAAACTGGGGAAATCCATTCCGACCAAATCATGGCTTCATCCCAGTACAACCCCAGCTGGTCTCCGGAACGATCTAGACTCAACAGCCCTGAGAACGGTTGGACCCCTGCGGAGGACTCAAACAAAGAATGGATTCAGGTACTGTGCGATTCACACACATATACTGAAGATAGCAGTCTATTATGTATGAGTAATGGAGAAGGGATTTGTCCTTGGCAGAGAATAGGAAATGGTGTGGTATTTTTTTAAGAATAGAGAAGCCGAATCTACAGAAGAAAAGTTTGAAACTCTGAAACTCCCTCACGCTTTTATGATTTTTGAGTTAGAAACTTTCTCTAGCTGAATTCACATTCAACTCGATCAGGCAGATGTTTTTGCCACTGGCTTGCTGTTCTCTATTGAAGACCAGCAGCAACATCTGTTGAATTTTGCCCTTTGGTCGACAGCCATGGAATGTTAAAACCCAAATGTACTGGTTCGCTTTGGCCCCAGTGAGTCTTCCTGGCCAACAGATGCTTGTAACCTTGACAAAGACTGTCTATGAGATGCATCTGGGTGTATCTAAAATGATTTTAATGTCTGAGAGACAATAAGAAACCTGAAACTTATTCTAAGGAATGTGACCACACACAAGGACAGTGACATGAGCAACAGATTATTTGAGTCTGTTTTAGTTGCATGAATCTGTGAAAAACTCTTGGCAGGAGTCATTGTGTTGATTGCATTGCAGCACCTCTGCAGGCCTTTTCTTGCACATAGGGGCTTTTCAGTGACCCAAACCCCAAGGGTACCCTCAAAACCCAGACTTGTTTTATAATCTTTGCCTGACTGGAAAGTTTGGGCCAAAGAGACTCCTCAGGAGGCTAATAACAGACGTGACCCACGGCCAAATATTTGCTAGGGGAGGTCTGTTAAGTAGATTTTCCTTATTGCTATCAAAATATTGTCGGTGTTCTAAACCAGAAACTAATTGAATTAGGGGAAGGTGCCTCAACTTAGCAGAGAAGAGGAACCACGATGTTTAATTCTTCGTTTCATTGTAGAAGTGAGACGTATGCATTTCCTGAGAAACTGGAGACAAGTTCTTCCACTGTGGCTACAAATTCCGCCCCACATTTTAGGAAGAAATTTCATCGCTTAGTAGAACAGAGCCCTGAGGATTCAATGTGGAGTCTGATCGAGTTGAGGATTGTAACCGTTGCCGATTTCTCGAGTGCTTTTGATCATAGTAATTCAAAGATCTTCTTTGTTTAGATGGACTCATTATGCTTATAGATTACCAGTCTCTGTCAATATGGTATTGATTGGGACTGTTGTACAAAGCACAATGAACTATCCTAACACTCTACCAGGATGTTCTTTGAGAAGCAGTCGATAATTAGCCTCTACTCGTTTTACAGATCATCACTTTAAGTGAAGGATTCTCATGTCCGTAAGATGACAGTATATTTATCAGTGTTTGGCATGTGGTGTTGACACGCTGTTGTGCTACTGAGTTTTATCTCGTATCCAACCAGTGGGAAGTCTTCAGAAAAGAAACATTCCGCTTATGTGACTTAAATGAGTCTAAAAGATGAGAGAGAAAATTTATCTTCTAGCACCCAAACCAATCGGTTCCACATCATTTCACAGTTGCCACTTCATATTTTATTCAGGATAATTAAGTAGACTTTGCAACTGTTCACCCTCTTGGCTTTGCTGAACTTGTTTAGTCATTTCAGATATTAATGAAACCCTAAAAGACTCGCCTCCCACAGTGCAGTATCGAGCTGAAGAGAGTACAATTTTGCAGTCACCTGGAATTCTCTAAAGGATATTGATTAGAGGAAGGGTACTCTTTTTGGTGGGAGAAATTTCAGCAAATCAAACATATTCTGTTTCAGCCCTCCTGTACCGTGCCCCTGTAAATCCCTTTCCGCCAATCAGATGTCAAAGTTGAACCCCGCACATCTGTTTCCAAGGGAACAAAGGCGGAACCCTGCCGAGGATGAATGATTTATAATTTGGAGACGTCCTGCACTCGTTCTCTCTCTCGTGCCCAGCACTTGTGGAGGAGTTTAATTATAACAAGCATTATTAAAAGAGTGGAATTCTTCATTTCGCTTCCATTAAGCAACATGAGCCACCACAACAGTATTTCTCCATCTAATGGCACAGTCCACTTGGCACGCACAACTCGCTCGCTCATGTGTCCTCCAACGCATATTATCAGTTCATTATTTATTACATTTACACTCTCGAATGCAATTTACAGCCGACACATATTATTCATTGAAGCCTGGTTCTTTCCTGTTAAAAATCCACATTTCTTGCATTTTTTCCCACCCAGGTGTCAAAAACACAGCGTTTGTCATGCATCTTAATGCGGCTTCAAATTAGATTCAGGGTTTAATGCTCCCAGCTTGCCACTCTTGATAATTAGTCGAGGGTCAGGAGATCTTGAGCTAAGCCAGTAAGCTACAGAGGCTAGTATTTTCCTTGTCCGTTTACAAGGGTTTGTGCAATGTCTGTTAAGGTCTTTATCAGACATATGATGAATGAAAGAAGGGGTGAAGTCTTGCAGAACACGGGAATCTGGCTCTGAAAACTTCCAGTCTACTATGTTTATGGATACGGCCTGGTTTCAGTCGGAAGACTGTGTTAAAGCGTGACAAGCCGAGATACCTACATCTGTACAACACATTTTGACTCTCTCAAGGAAAGACTTCCGATTTATAGAAGACCGTAACCTAAAACAAAAGACGCTGTGAAGGTTCTTATGGATGGCAGATTTTCAGTCCCGTGGAGAGCTTGGTATAACAAAAAACAGATCCTGTTTGGTAGACTTCAGTGCAATGTGTGGCATATTGCAAGTGATGCAATAAATGCACACTCATCCACTCCAGCAGCATCAAAGCACTTTTATGAATTATGCATTTTGATCTGGGAAAAAGTCAAGTGTCAATAGTTGAAAGCTCCTGTCTAGCTCCTAATGGTTGAATAGAAGTTGCTCATAGATCATGTTCTGTTTCATTAATCTCAGCGTCGCAATCATTCTCATCCTCAGGTCTACGGAAACACGTCAGCCGCTTGCATTTATGCAGCGGTGCTTGGAATACACAGTGGTTCATTTATAAACCTGCTGCATACGTCTGTCCTGCTGTTCAGCTGAATGCTTTGATCAGGGCTTGATTCACAGGGATGCAAGGGCTTTTGTCTTTTGCATCACTGGAGAGGATGTTTACCTTCATGTTGTTCTTTAAAGCATCTCTGACAAGAGGTCAGAATGTTCAAAACAATAAGGACAACGTTTTCAAGTCTGGAACTGTAGAGTGCCAACCAGGTTTTGTGTCAGCTAGTTGAACGGGAAGCCGTCAGCTTGATTGATGGAGGTGAGGAGGGAATGTGCCAGGGCCGTAGATGGAAACAATGATTGAGACACCACCCCACCCTCTTATTCTTATCCACTGTGCCACCGCCTTAAGTCGCTGACCCATTTTGCTATAAAAACAGGTTGAAATTCCAGGGCCATCAAGCAGGCACTAATTACAGACTTCCTCTGAGAAAAATATTCCTCTCAGACTCTTGTCGAGGAAAGTTGAATGTAACGAGGGAAATAGCGTGAATGAGCGAGACTTAGGGGCGAAATGTCACTCCAGAAACAATGCACTTGGCCATATCCTGTTTGCCTCCGCATGTCATCTACATATGCTTTCCATTAGCGATGGTCATCTAGACGCAGCTATGTCTGCTCTCCATTGTTTTGCTTAGATTTTTTTTTTTCTCTCTTCAATCAAAGGATTAGCTGCTGCTATTTTGAGACGGGTGCTGTTCTCCTGCCAGCTGATGAGTAATTAGACAGTGGGACTGTAATTAACATGAGAGTCTCTACTGACAAAGCCTGCAGAGCTGGTGTCAAGCTAGGCCACCCTGCTAGCATCACACCTGCGCTAGGTACATTCTTATGTTTTAGAGTTTAAACCATCTTCAGTGCCTATGTGTAATTAGCTTGAACAGTTTTAAATCTTCTTTGATATCATTTTCTAGTTATTAAATATGAATCCAGGTGTATGCTGGATACATTAAGCTCTTCTGCTAATGTGAAAGAGGTCCAGAGGCTAGCAATATAGAATTTATGCTAATTCATGTCAGAGGAAATCCATTTCTAAGACGGACAGGATGTTCTTTTGTCATCGGTGAGCTTTATTGTCTTATTGTGTTTAATATGAACACAAAAAAAATTATGTGAACCGTGTGATAACAGACCTGTAGCCTGACTCATAACGGAAATATAATTGTTTGACCATTCTTCCCTTACAAAAATAAACCATGGTTTTACTATAAATAAAACCAAAAACTATGGTTATGGTTAAATTAACAGGTTTTTTTTAGGTGAGTTGTTAGGTTAGGGTTCACCTCCTCAACTATGATAAAAAATGATATTATTTTCTCTCTTTCTTTCTCTGTCTCTCTCTCTCTCTCTCTCTCTCTCTCTCTCTCTCTCTGTCTCTGTCTCTCTCTCTCTCTCAC
>NW_015548268.1:270164-284772 GCF_001515605.1 Sinocyclocheilus anshuiensis
TGTGTGTGTGTGTGTGTGTGTGTGTGTGTGTGTGTTTGTGTGTGTGTGTGTGTGTGTGTGTGTGTGTGTGTTTAATATCTGTCCCACTTTCAAACCATCCACCCCATTAGATTGGTTTGGGAAGAAAAGCACATGATCACCATTCAGGCACATGCATAATTTTAAAAATTAAAAAAAAATTCTAAAAATAACTCTAGCTAATTCCGCTAGGTAAATTGGGTGATGAATGTGAGGTCTTCGAGGAGCCTATAGATCTCTCAGCTGGCAGTAATACAATTTTCATGAAAATGTGAATTAATTATACCTGTAGTTAATGGAATTTTAGAGGAGCTTTCGGAGCAACCAGGTGTCATGTGATGGGATGGTGGGATGAAGCCGTGGTTTGATGGATGAAGTAGAACTTTGCCCTGCGAAACCTGCCGTCCCACATTTGTGTTTGCTTTGACTGGACCGTCGCGCATCTGTCTGCTCAACGTCTTAGTTCCTCCTGGCTAACCTGCACCAGATGGCGTTTGAGCCTTAGACACACAAGAGCAGTTGTGGTTTTAATGATTAACCAATTTGTGGATTTTTGTTGTCCACTAATATGCAAGACAAGGGTGAAAGAGACAAGAAAATAGACAGAATGGAGAAAAATATTCATACAAAATGCTTTATTTTTGCAGACCAGAAAATGAAGAACCGCAAATGACAAATTGTTTCAAGAAAGACACTGAAAAAATCAACTAATGTAATCAACTTCCTACAAGCATTCAAAACAAAATAAACATTCTGTAGAAACTGTTGAAACAGCCATCAAACACCATAAGCCCATGCTAGGAAGAACACAACTGTAACAGCTTTAGGAAACAGGCAGACATGTTTGACGCTTGTTTAATTCAACACAATTAGCACGAGAAGCTTCAGTGAGTTTGCACTAGGTTTAGGCAGATTAGATTTCTGCCACTTCCTTCCATGCGGGCCAAGGGCAAGGCAGGAACTGTGCCTTCCAATGCACACACACCACACAGAGAGAGAGAGAGAGAGATAGCATTTGTCAATTTAATTAGCTCTGAAAAATTAAGCTGAGGTCCATACTTCACAGATGGACTCTGGGCAAAGTGAACAAGTTTTAACATACCAGAATTTCCCATGACAGAATTATGAAAACAGAGTTACATTTGGGTTCTAGCCAGCAAGATAAATTAATCAAATGGTTTTTTTTTTATGTAATTTCACATTTTAGGTCATTGGATGTGATATAACGAGAACTGCATTATTGTATTGGTCTACTGAGTAGGATATCTTCAGACTCTTACATAACCTGCAACATCCAATAAAAAAAAAAAAAGAGTAGAAATGGAGAATACAAAACTACAAGCAGAGGATATGCAGAGTCAGCTGGCTTGAGGACACATTTTCCTCTGGAGACGTATGGATTCCAGTTTGGACACTTTCTCACAGTGGTTGCAGCAGACTTTAAATTGGCTTGACCGTTATACAACTGCATAGTCACACTGGTGACCAATACAATAATTTGGCAACTTCAGATGTAATGATATTTTCTTTCCCAAAATGATATAATCCATCATTATTTTTGCTTCTGTGGTCAGATGAAATGCCCACAGTCAAGTCTGGCCTGTCTCCTTATAAAGAAGGGTGATACACTTTTGGAATGGCTTGTTTTCTGGAAGCCAGAAAGTGGAGTTTTTCAGCCAGGGAGTTCCCATGAGCAACTCGGGCTTTCCCTTAATCCCCTGTTTGTACTGCATTGCTTTTAACGGTGAAGTGTGTAATATTTTCTTGTTTTCTCCTATCCTAGTTTAATAAGCAGAGACAGCTATAAGTAAACCATTTGTAGGTTGGTTTCTCTGGAAAGTATACACTCCGTGATTTTGTGCGGTGCTTTCAAAACATTGTTTTGTTTGATTAAGAATCCTGACCAGCCTGACATAGCAACAGCTCAACCAATGGTGTGAGTTTAAGGCAAAACTAGCTGATTTGCTGACCAATGGCAGACAGAGAAATTCTTTAGGAAACCTGTTTGAAAACAGTCATCATTTTTGTAGAAATTCATATTTTAATGGTTGTAATACAAGAAAATATCAAACAATGCATATATAATATAGCTATATGCAGTATATTAAATAATAATTTCTATGGGAAACTAGTGCTTATATTTTTTATATACTGCAATATATGCATTGACCATGTATTGATATAGCAATGAAGAGAAAAACTGCACTACATTTTTACATGTAATGGCTTTATTAAAACACTCGATTCATTTCTCAATTCAAATATAATTATATTAATATAGTATATAATTATATTTATTTTATCACATGTACATCTATACATTATGAAGTGTATTATTGAATATAAAATTACATACATAAGTAAATATATTAGTGGCAATTCCTTATGTATTATACAATATGTTGTAATATATTAGCACAATATGCTATTCTGTATATTTTCAATATACATTAAATAATTTATTATATTGATAATTAATATATAAGGAAATATATTTTCTTTGCATAAGGAAAAGTTGTGAGGCTTATGTATGTAAAGGATTACTGTAGAAAAATGTATTGGAAATGTTCACTTTTTTTCTTCAGTTTCTTGCTGCTCTAGTTTCTTTTCACCTTTTTTCCCCTCTCTTTGTCTTTCTAAAGCAGAGTGTGGTTAATAAATCAGGAGGCGCTCATTAGTTCTGATCTGTGATCAGCTGGTGTGAGGGAGACTGTCTCTTCTCCAGCCAAGCTTTCTGATCTCAAATTGCTGGCTGATCCACAGCTCTCTTATCTTCCTGCCATGTATGTATTTTAGCACAGCCAGATCAGATCAGCACTCATATAGCAGACTTCAGAAACAACGTCATTGTATTTTTAATATCGTTAAACTCAGTTAGGACTTACAAATGCTGCACAATAGTGAACAGACAGAGTTTGCAATTAGCTCTTTCTACACTAATTGAGTTAGACTAGCAAAACCGTTATGTTAGTTCATGTTGAGTACAAAATGAATATGATATTTAATGAAAAACTGGTATTGGTGATGAGCGTATCTACAACAGGTGCACTACATGGATGTTATCCTGTGTTTTTAGCTAGTTTTAGCTCTTTGACAGCTGTGTGCAACTGACACTACTGTGAACCTTGGTTCATTTTTTGAAAATGTTGTATGGGATGACATCAGTTTCAGGTTGTTTAGCCTCTCCGAGCACTAAAGCATCTCCCTAAAAACCACAGCTTGGCACTGTTCACTGTCAGTTTGCTCAGTATATGTTCTCTGTGGAATTGTATTGCTGAATTCAGCTCAAAGATCTCCATTTGCTCCATTGTTTTCTTTTGCGCAACAAAAATGAGATATTAAATGAGATATTTTTCTGTGTATTACAGCTCTGATAGTCCTGGATTTGACCAAATCACACACATTTCTGTCCACAGTGTTTTCTCTTCCAGTAACCCCTGACCACACTCTCTCGCATCCGTCCTCTCAGACGCACTCACCGCGCGCTCACGGGAATGACATCACAATTCATGACTTCTTTATGAAGCATTCATTTTTCAGTACAGCACACGTCTGAAATGCACGCTTCCTTTCAAACGATTTATTTTTTTTCCCGGTACAGGCTCTGTGAAGTTAAATATCCTTCCTCATCCAATAAGCTCTTGTCTCCCGTTCAGGAAATTAAATCGTCACATTGACTATGCTTTATTAAATTGGGATTCATTAAAATTAATTTTTCATTCTAATATTCACCTGGGGTCTTATGAGCTCAATATGTGACACACGATAAGTCACTTTTAAGGTGATACTCCCTCTGTTCGGAGTAATATAGAAGTAATATTGTTCTCTCTCTCCTCAGGTTGATCTTGGATTCCTGCGCTTTGTCTCGGCGATCGGCACACAGGGAGCCATCTCTCAAGAGACCAACAAGAAATATTATGTGAAGTCCTACAAGGTGGATGTAAGCTCAAACGGAGAAGACTGGATAACTATTAAGGAAGGCCCAAAACAGAAGGTGGCTTATTTGCTATATTTCATGGTCTTTCTTAAAGGTGCAATGCGTCCCTTTTCTGATTTAACCCAGTGCTTTTTGACTCCAAGACCCCCCATTGTCCACAACAATATTCAAAGCCCCATGACCTCTCCACTCGCTCATGATTTACTGGATTGGATTTTTAAAAGATATTTTTACTGTCAATTTCTACCCAATAAAATATTTTAGAGCTTGGCATAACTATAAAAAATGTATTTAAAATGCCAGGATTTACATGACTTTTCCAGGTCTAGAAATTACATTTTTCATATATCACAGGTTACATGTATCCAGTGGGAACACTGAATCTATCAAAAACATTAAAAAAAATAAAACAAAAAACACTTGTTGAGGAGATCAATTATAATATTTTGTTGTTGTTGTTGTTGTTTTATGTTATGGCTTTAGATTTGGGATTTTAAATCATTTTAATTCATCTTGAGACCCTCTAATGGGCCCAGGTGCCCTGGTTGAGAACCACTGATTTAACCAATGTTGGCATGTCGTGTCTCAGAAACAAAAAGCTGTATGGAAAAACTACTATAAGCACTTTAACAAAAATACAGCTTGCACATTTCGGCTTTTAAACTCTCCAAAATCAATTGCACTAGACTTGCACTGTAAACAAAATTTTTGTTTGTTTTTTGAAACTAAGCGACTAATCAAAAGGATTTTCTGTGGTAATAGAGCAGTCGACATGGAACATAAATGTTACATTTTCATATAACAACGAAATACTGTTAGAAAGTCCTGGTAGAAGACCAAGTTTGGTTCCGTACAGCTCACTTTCCACTAAAAGATAAAGAAGACTTTTATTTTCATAATCCGTAACTAGGTACATTTCCAGAGCTTCTTGGCAGGAAGCCCATAAACATCTTCCTGTATTGTAGCGCTGTCACTGTGTGCCTCCGTTACACCAATCCATGCTCCAGATCCAGACGGGAATGCCACGCTCATGTGTTCCTCAGGGCTTGTGTTTCTCTGACTCCATTATGTGCCCATGTGGTATGTTAATCTGCCCGCTTAAAAGACTCAATTTGCAAGAACTGTAAAAACTCCAACTCCAAAGCCACCACAGTAGTCTGACTGATTTTCTTTTTTTCTCTTTAAGGAATGATGTCAACATTTGTGGTAGGGCTTTTTTTCCTTGAAAGGAAAGAACAAGAGAGTTAATAAATAGAGTGTGGCAAATGGAGAGAGTGAGAGAAGGAGGCATTCTGGGAAGGTTTACCAGGTTTAGAGTGTTTGAACAGCTGTTTGGATACACTTGAGCACGTGACTGATTAAATGAGGACTGAGGAGATGCTGATCGATTAGCCATCGGGTGAGATGGCTCTAACGTGTCCCTCAGCACAGAAAAGATAACTTTAGGAAGACATGCCTCTTACATATGACACATGGGTTATGTCTTAAAACCTAGTGAGCTATCTACCTAGACAGAATTTTGAGGATCATAGCCAAGAAGGTTCAAATAGAACAATAAAAAGCATTTGAATGAACTTCATAAAACCTGTCAAAAACATGTCCAGGTCATATTTTATGTCAAAATAGAAAAATAACAAAAAACAAAAATTAACAATATTTAAAAAAAACTTGTCTCCTCAAATTGAAATTATTACAGGAATGCAAACAAATCAACTGTAATGTGAAAAAACATGATATATTACATGATATATTTTAATATAATTATTACTTTTTTTACTTCATTAAAATATTGTCAAAATGCAAATCTGAAATTCATCTAAAATAATTTATTTTGCAAAATGCAATTTCATTTTAATTTTCACCTGATTTTTGTCAGAAATGTGAACTGGACATTGTGAGATTTACCTGATCCAAAGATTCTGTCTCTGTAGGCAGCTTCATAGATTTTGAGACACTTCCAGTGTGTGAAGTTTATGATTTTGATTTTGCTCATTTGTGAGTGCAAGACATGTGCATGCATAATGCATGTTTACGTCTTGCTCTAACAATACAAGTTTTGAAATAGACCTGTCAAGCTCAGCAAGCCAATTAGACGTGTGTGTGTGTGGGCCCAATTTCTGTGTCGACCCTCAACTAAACTACACTGTTCTCTTTTTAGAGCTTGCATTTTTAAGGTGTGGTGCCTTGTTTCTGTCTGCCTGGCTCTAAAGTGCTTTTGTGAGGTGAGGGCCCATTTACAGACTGCTGAAACAGCAGTTTGGCTGTGGGGTTGTTGCACAAAGGAAAGCCTTTTTACTACTTAGAGCAGTAGAGCAGAGCATTGGCGTGACATTTAAAGATAGTGGATGGCTCCTCCTGTGTCTCCCTCCCAGACACACACGTTTTGAAAAGTAGTGACCACGGACACGATTAGTGCCTGGATGTAACAGTGAGCTTAAATGTACCCAAAGGCCCAATTTCTGTGTCGACCCTCAACTAAACTACACTGTTCTCTTTTTAGAGCTTGCATTTTTAAGGTGCGGTGCCTTGTTTCTGTCTGCCTGGCTCTAAAGTGCTTTTGTGAGGTGAGGGCCCATTTACAGACTGCTGAAACAGCAGTTTGGCTGTGGGGTTGTTGCACAAAGGAAAGCCTTTTTACTACTTAGAGCAGTAGAGCAGAGCATTGGCGTGACATTTAAAGATAGTGGATGGCTCCTCATGTGTCTCCCTCCCAGACACACACGTTTTGACAAGTAGTGCCCAGGGACACGATTAGCAGCATGAATTCTGGGGTAGACGGATGGCTGTGTGCCCTGACTGGGCCTTAGCAACACTTGGCCATCCTGTACGGCTTACAGTTTGACCTTGTCTAGTTTAGAATTGAGTTGAACGTACTGATCTTAAAGCAGTACGCTGAGAGAGAGGCTGTGCAATACAGTGATTTTATCATTCTTACAGCATGGTAAAATAATTGTAACAGGTGGCCTAGATTGACCTGTTGCTTTTATAAAATGGTGGCAACAGCAAAATGATAAATAGGGTTTGCACAAGTGGGTTCAGTGAAGTGCTTAAGAATTTAAGTACATGAAAACTTGAAAATCAGCTTTTTTTAAGCAATTTATTTTAAATATAGAATGTGCATGTATGTGCCAAGGAACATGGGTTAATAAGGATTCATTTTTATTTTTTTAGGATTAAGGACTCATTTTATTAATTCATTTTAAAAATCTGAAACTGAAAAAGTAAAAGAGAGATCTTTCAAGATGTACTTAAACCTGTTGACCTTTGCATAGTGACCTGTGAAACAAGATACTATAAACGACAAGGTTGCCTTTGCTTCCATTTATCTTTCTTGTAACAATTTCTAGATGCTCCCTTCACAGAGAACATGTGCTAGCTGTCAGCAAGAATCAGTGCCCATGGACATAACACAGTCTGATTCATCGCTATGTCTGTTGCAACAACAACAGAAACCATTGTGTAACTGAAGCGTCAAAAACATTCAGCGCTAGTTGTAACCCAGACTTTGACATCACAAAGTGGCCTTTGTATTGCTACCCAGTTGGCTCCAGAGAAAATTTAATTCAGGCACTATTTAGGTTAAACACATCTAAACACATTCCTGTTATTTCTCTCTGTTTCTGGGGCGTCCCAGTATTAGGTGAGTCCCAGGCCTCAAAGGTCTGTCTTTGGTGAGTTGCTTAAACAAACCATGTTAATAATTAATGTGTTTGTTCTTCGTTTGTCAGATTTTCCAAGGGAACACCAACCCTTCTGATGTAGCGAAAGCCATGTTCCCAAAGCCCACATTGACGCGATACCTCCGGATCCGACCATACAACTGGGAAACCGGTATCGCTCTGCGCTTCGAGGTGTATGGATGCAAAATCTCAGGTTGGTTCCAAGAATCAGTTTTTTTATTTTACAGGCTTCAAAACGAACTGTCAACGGCAAAACTGGCATGCCTCAAAAATATATAGAAGCAGAGTGTTAATTCAGATTCAGAAGCAATGTTTTGTCAGCACACCACTCCATCATGATCTTTCAATTAAATGGTTTACGTTTTGCTTGCTTTGGAGGCAGGCGAATGGAGAAGTGTTTATTCATGCCTCTGAAAGCCATGTGCGAACTGTGCATGTGCAATATTGGAGGAGCAATTGCGTTATAGACAAGTGTTCAAGCCAACAAAAAGAACCGTGTATTCATGTTTCCCCACATTTGGATGTTCTTTATTCAAAATGAATGGCGTGCTCAGCATGCACGGATGCTGCTGCAACCTCTCCACTTCTACCCCAATTCTGCCTCTACCCTCCTCCCCCGAGCTCTAACCTCTCAGCCTCTCTCTCAAACACACACAGATGTACATATTGCACATGCTATTGCACACGGCGAGATCTACACCCACCAGCCACAGTCAGGCCCAGCTGGCCCTGTCTTCATTTGCATACTCATCTGCATGTTTTGGCATGGCTCCACCCTACAGAGCTTTGATTGCAAAGGCTTTCATATCATCAACGGCTTCCCACTGAGAACATTTCCTCATATGTGTAGGAGGAGGGCGAGCGTGTTTGCCATCATGCGCCGTCTATCAGCTTTACGTTCAACATGCATAGGGGCTTATTTTTAGAGTCTGCGTGTGTACACAGATTTAGCACTGGTTGTATATTTGTGTGTGTGTGTATGTGTGCGGTTCACCGCAGTTCTGGAGCGCAGCTGTTGCAGTCGTGTTTTGATCGGGTGAACAGACCGCATTCTAAACACATCACAAGAGCGGAGGCCTCCCAGTGACATCATCAGTGTGCATCGGGCTTGTGATGATGCGGCCAAGTTGGGCGAATGATTAGGGAAGAATCTCCCTCTAGTTTCACTTACTAACAATTGTAATGGTATTACTACTGTATGTTTTTGGACAACGTTAAGCATGTTTTGAAGATATACTTTGAAACTTTTTGCACATTTACCATGGTACTACCAAGAATATCATGGTACATGTCCAAAAACGTTGAAAGTACCCGTTGAGTAGCACATAAACACCATTATTTTAGTAGAAAGGTATAAGTCAAAATACCAAAGTATTATCAAGTGATACTATTACCATTTTACCATGGTTGCGCCACAGTACTTTTTGCAAGGGCATATGCAAAGGCTGTGTACTTGTACTTGTACCATTATGGTAACCATTCATTACCATGGTAAGTATTAAAGTGCCACGGTATTAGCATCTGATGCCGCTTCACCAAAGTACATATCACTTTACCAAGGTACTGCCACAAACTCTATTCCTGGGCACTATGTTTGTTAGCACTGTACCTTGATACTACCCACAGAGGATGCCTGCTAGCAGTTAGGAGGTGGTCTTGTGCACAGTTCAGGTCTAATAGGCTTTCCACATCCACACAGCCATTAACTTCCTCCCGCTGTTTGTAAATAAAACCATATGTGTGTGGTCATCCAACCTTTATGTGCTGTGCACAGACCAAACCAACAGACGAAACACGCAATACACATGGACCAGTCCACCCTCAGGGTGTGTCTGTCAGAGTCTACCACACCAGGAGCTTCTACCATGCATCCCCATCTGAGATCCATAAATGGATCCCGATGACAGTGCCAGCCAGTGGATTGAAAATAAACTTGGTTGACTTCCAAACTTTGAGGGCCAACCACCTCCATGCAGATCTTTTTCAATCAGGTCCCAAAACAATTTGGCATGCATATAGCAGAAATTACACGCAGAGACATTTTCCAAATTTGGCAAGGGTTCAAAAACCTCAACCCCGGCTGTACATCCACAAACAAACAATGGAAAAATCAAAGTCCCAATCATTTGTTGTTTTAGGAGGCTGGAACTCACATTTGGACTCTCTGCAATTTCTGAAGGGGTCACAGACAAGTGCTCTTTCTGTTACAAAACTACAGAGAAAGTACTAAGGCAGTGTTGTGAGTGAAAACTCTGTTCTGGTGGTATTTCACGGGACATTAGGTTCATCTGTGACTAGTCCAAGATTGTCTCTGACACTTTCCTGCTCCACAGGTGCTGATCGTAGATTATGGTATTGCTGGCAGGTCACAAATCCCACTGCGTTAGAGAAGGTACGAAAGTCGTGACAGGCAACACACAGTCATTTGGTCAGTGCTGCATGCCTTATAATTTCCCTCAAACTCAGCCTGCTTTTGCCTAAAGTAGCAAAGCATGAAAAATCCTATTATCATCGCTGGAACAAAGGAAGTCAGTTTGGAGAGATGAAGATAGATTACAAGACGAATGAAGGGATAGGTTTGAAGGAGGTGAATAAGAAAGCAGATGAAAAACAAAATGAAAGGAAGGTATAAGTGAAGCAGGACTGAGGATGAGGGCGAGAAACTGTTCAGAAATAAAAGGTAGATTCACTAGAGAAAGGTTTTAATTAGGTAGCTTGAGAAAAAGAGGCAGAGGAGTTAATGCACAAGGTCAGTGGTGAAAGGAAGATGGAGAGAGAGAAACAAAGAGAACAAGAGGTTTCTTATCTCTTCTGCCCACTTCATCTGTCTTTCCTGTGCAATGAATGTCTTTCCTTCTCTCTTTGTTCAGCCTCTTTATGGTCTGCGACCTCTTTAGGTTGTTGGTTAGAACGTTTCCCAGCTCACTGAGATGTGACCGTTTCTACCAGGTTTATCAGCCAACATCATTTGTTTCCTCTCTTCCTCTCAGACTCACCCACTCATAGCTAATCTAATCTTTCATAGACACGTCCTCAATTATCATTCAGCTCTTCCACTATGTTCTCAAACAGCTCTCTCTTTCTCTGCGTCCATGTGTTTTATTGGCATGACAAATAAAGGTACATTTGTTTTGCCACAGTAGTGGCAGGTTAGACAACAGTCTTACCGAGGGATCAGGGTTTGGCTGGTTAGCATGGCCCTGTTAGCCCCTGCCGGTGGGTGCCAAAATTACAAAATCAAAAAGTATCTTTCTCTTTTGATGGCCAGTCCAAGGTTTTTTGAGGGTTTTTAAAAATATGAAATGCACATATTTTTCTCTGTCTGCTGCTTTTCATGTGACAGCTCAGGATAGTCACTAGTGAAGGGTTTGAAACTTCCTTGAATCTAATACTCT
The DNA here is from genome assembly GCF_001515605.1 of Sinocyclocheilus anshuiensis. Classification (NCBI taxonomy): domain Eukaryota; kingdom Metazoa; phylum Chordata; class Actinopteri; order Cypriniformes; family Cyprinidae; genus Sinocyclocheilus; species Sinocyclocheilus anshuiensis. The sequence continues at coordinate 281,195 of NW_015548268.1, forward strand.
CTTTGTCCTTCAACAGAGTACCCATGTTCTGGAATGTTGGGAATGGTCTCAGGCCTTATCGCAGACTCTCAGATCACAGTTTCATCCCAAACCGAGCGCACCTGGGTGTCAGAGAATGCCCGTCTGCTGACCAGCCGTTCGGGATGGACCTTGTTGCCGCAGCCCCAGCCGTATGTGGATGAGTGGCTGCAGATAGATCTGGGTGAAGAGAAATTGTTCCGAGGTTTGATCATCCAGGGAGGTAAACACCGTGATAATAAGGTATTCATGAAGAAGTTTCGGCTGGGCTACAGCAACAACGGATCCGACTGGAAAATGGTGATGGATGCTACCGGCAACAAGCCCAAGGTAAGATATAGGGAAGCTGGAAAGTAGTTGGACATAAACTGGATGTTCATTTAGAATAGCTGTGAATCACTATGAAGTTCTTAAGTGCTAGTCTGAGACTGACTCTGAGATTTGTTTAGCCTGATTTTTAGGAAATTAGTTGTTACGTGTTTAACGTGGAGCTATAATGTATTCTCCCCGAAGCCTTTAAATCAGGAGTGTCAAACTCAATTTCTGGAGAGCTGGAGCCCCACATAGTTTTGTTCTAACCCTGCTCTAACACACATACCATGTAGTTTTCAAATAAGCCTGAAGGACTTGATTAGTTGGATTAGGTGCGTTTAATTAGGGTTGAATCTAAACTCTGCAGGGCTCCGGCCCTCCAGGAATTGAGTTTGACACCCCTGCTTTAGATGGACAGAGGAGAGAATGATAATAATTAAGGCCTGTTCACACCAAGAACGATAACTATAAAGATAACTATATTAGCGTCCACACCAGCGGACAATATCATCTGTTTATTCTAAGCCCATGCTCCTCTGCCACTTTCAGTTCTTGAGCTCGTTATAGCAGGATTGATTCTGATTGGTTGTCAATGTTTTTATCATTCAATATCATTCAAAAATAATAATTCTAAAGGTGATTCCAACTATATCATTTATCTGTGCCTTTATCGTTATAGCTGTGATGTGTGGACTTTACTATTTTTTAGTAGTTATTAGTTATCGTCCTTGGTGTGAACAAGCCTTTAGACTAATGCTGTGAGCACAATATTGGGGAAACATCCCAAGTGCATTCAACAATACTACTAATAATTTTAATCCCAAAAAGTCATAATATCAAAATAGAATAACAGTATAGTGTTCATTTGAGATCATACTGATACATGAACAGACAAATTTCAAAAGAAATGCTGCATGAACCACATGAAATGCGTGACTTTTTTGTAGACATAGCCATATCTCCTATCAAAAAGCTGGATTGGAATATCAATCCTAGAAGGCCCCTTTTAATACCCTTATATTTCTTCCTTAGTTTGAAGGATAAAAGGAGACATATTAGCTCAGATGGCCATTAATGCTCTTTCATTACTTCTTGTCTTATTCTGTACTCTACCTCTGGCGAGTGTCTTTCCTTCCTTTTTTTCTGTCTGCCTCCTGTGGTACCTCGTGTCTGGGTTTTAAGGCTTCAGAAGTGTGAAGTCAAAGGCGGATGCTTTTGAAAGCCTGTGCATCCTGCTGTAGTAGACTGCAGTGTTAGCCCGCAGCCTTTCTTTTGCGCTAGCTCAGCCGTACAATGTCAGAAGTAAAGTTGAAGAAAGGCTTTGTTGCATTAGAAATACAGCAGTGCCCAAGTTAAGAAAGGTGTGAGCTGTGTGCCCTCTCACTCGTTCTCTTTCATTAATGCTCTGTTCTTTGCTTTCCCTGTCAGAGTAACTTTGGGGGTACTCTTAATAAACCTTTCACATTTATCTTTTTCCATTTTTATCTTTCCAAGTTCAATTTCTCTGCTTGACTGCTAACTTTGTCTCTGACTCTGTCATTGTTCTTGGCAGATATTTGAGGGGAATTTGAACTATGACACGCCAGCGTTGAGGACGGTGGAGTCTACATTGACACGCTTTGTTAGGGTGTACCCAGACAGAGCCACTCCTGCTGGGATGGGACTTAGATTGGAACTTCTGGGCTGTGAAATGGAAGGTAAGTTGAAAACTCATTCACAGACACACATTCATACCACTACTGAGGAGTACCCAAGAAGGGACTTAACTAACTTTCTAACTTAACTACATTTTTCAGTCGCATTAAAAGTTGCTCTGCTGTTTTCAAAATGTGTAACTTTAGGCTAATGTAGCGAGTTGCTTATTCCAACAATCATTTTCAAAGTAACGGTGATTCTTACACATAATGGACAATCTTGCATCAAGCCAAAGACATATTGTCCAAAGCAAGTCAACAAAAGTCAAACAAAATTATAGACCTTTGATCTAAAAGGAACTTGACAGTCCTCAAGTGTGTGGTCTTATAGTACAGATGCTATTTGATTGAATTTGGACTTATCCACTCAAGAGAACAGGATAGAGTACGGCTTAGCTTTCTTCATAATTACTTGTCCTGCCGATGCAGCATCAAAGCATGTCTTCTACCCAGAAAAGCAGGGGCCTGTGACACTGCTAAATAAAAGGGCCCATCACAGCTGGAGATAATCTTTGGTCTACCTGCCTTGAAGGATTATGGAAAGGTCCTTGATGTCTTCCCCTCTGTCTTACTTTCTGAATTAGTTTAGCTCTGATGGGGTGTGTGTGCGTGTTTTTTTCTGTTGAGGCAGCGTTAAGTGGATTTACATATTGGATTTCTGAGCGGTTGTGAGACTTGCTTGTGTAAGCCACAGCATCCCACTGGGAGCTTTAGTCAGATGATAATGCTTGTTTTCACTTTTAATGCCAGCACATGCACACGCAGTCCAACACTGTGTATATAAATTCACCCAGTTTCTTTCCTTGTCTTATCTAAAACCCTCACAATCAAACAAGTGACCCCATATATACACATACGCATTCCTAACAGCAGGGCGCTAAGTCCTAGCAGGAGCATGCGATCAACATTGCTGTCCAGAGCCAGCACGGTGACCTCGCTGTGACCCCTCTGCTTTAGAGACTGTCTTTAAAATGCCCTCAGTTCACCCGCGCAACTTCCACTACAGCTCCCATTTCCCCCTCTCCCTCCCTGCTCATTTTTTCCCTCCTTCTGTCCCGGGAAAGCCCTACAGGCTTAAGGGCAGCTCATTACAAGCTGAGAGTAAACACAGGGCTTTAGGCAGATGTAGGCAAAGGCCACATCCAAAGGGGCACAGGCAGCCATAATAAGAGGACACAGCAGTTTCAGCGAGCTGTAGCGGCCCAGGGTGGAGCATAACATCCTCAACCCTGCAGCCAGAGTCACGCACAGGCCCGTATCAAAGGGCTACAGACTTGGAATGACTACAGAAAGAGCATAAACATTAAAGGTGACATATAATGAAAATCTGACTTTTCCAGGTTTTAAGTGCTATAATCAGGTCCCCGGTGCATCTACCAACCAATGAAACGTGAAAAAGATTAACCCAGTAACTTTGTTTAAGTAAGCCTTTTTCTGCAAGCGTCTGAGAAAATGAGCGTGTCTGATTTCACTCCCTTGGTGACGTGGCAAAGGGATCTCATTATAATATTACCGGCCCTTAATCTGTAAATTTCCACCCACGGTGCCGTTATT
>NW_015548268.1:285116-303835 GCF_001515605.1 Sinocyclocheilus anshuiensis
TAACCGACTGTTTTTGTAACTCATGTGTGTTTTTAACGTAAACTTGTGTGTGAATTAGAACTTCGTTTAGTTCTCACATGCTGTGTGACAGCCGCTTTCTGTCTGTGTGCTTCGGATGTGTGCGCTCAGAAAACCATATATCAGAAGTTTAAACTCATATGGTTTAAACCGCATGATTTCAGCGCGATAAACATGATAATCAGAACCATAACAGATGTTTTTAGGAGGTCTGAGCTGTAATGGCGCAGCTCTATTCTGGAAAAGGGGGCGGAGAGCAGCAGCTCATTTGCATTTAAAGAGACAGGCCCGAAAAACAGCGTGTTTCTGCTTCCACTCAAAATAGGCATTTTCAAAATTATATAATAAATTATCTGTGGAGTATTTTGAGCTGAAACTTCACAGACACATTCTGAGGACATCAGAGACTTATATTACATATTGTAAAAAGGGGCATAATATGTCTCCTTTAAGATGATTTGTGGAAGGACGTACAAAAAATACCATAGTACTACACGGTTCAGTAATTCAGTAATCACCTTAAAAATGACGAAAATGTACCTTAGTACTGCCGTCGCTTTATTGTGTGACAGCTGTGCAACAGTTTGTATTTTCATCTCTTTTTCTCTCTGTCTCTGGCTTTCTCTCTGTAGTGCCCACAGTGCCCCCTACTACGCCCGCTTCCTCCACCGCGCCATCAGACGAGTGTGATGATGACCAGGCCAACTGCCATAGTGGAACAGGTGATGACTACGACCAGACAGGTGCTAACACCCGCCTGCAGAGACTGCACCCTTACTTACTACACTATGCTAATCCCAGTAAACTAACTGCCTCCCTTGCTTCGGCAAATATCAGCTCTTCTACCCTTTTTTGGGAATGTTATTAGTAATCACTCCTTACACTATGATCCTAATCGTTTCTTTGCCCATAACCACACTAACCATGCTACTCCTACTAGAAGAGAAGTATACTGTGCATGGTATGCAAACGTTCTGTATGCATCTAATATTGAAATAACCTACTACATTTGCCAAATGCGCTCTACTTGACCTTCCATTTCATTACAAAAGCCAGACAGTGATGAATGAACGGCGAGCGATATCAAATGCAATCTCAACTTCTACTTTGTGGACTGCCAAAAGTTAAGATCGTTTTATACAAAATTGGATTAAAAATGCAAATTTACTGTATTTAGTTCTGCGATGGTAACTGGATGCCTAGCACTAATGTAAAACTGCAATGTAGCAAGGTCATGTTACAACATTGCAGCATACTACAGTTTAAATAGTCCATTATCGTTGAATACTACACTGCTTCACGTACAATATATTTAAAAATGTAAGCAGTATACAGTATATACTGTGTAGTATGCATAATTCACTATGTACATACTAAGATCATATATATATCAACTGCTGCTTAAATGTCTACATTTACTGTTTGATTACTACATACTGCTTTAGTTAAAGGAAATAGTATGCAGAATACAGTATATACTGTGTAGCATATAGCATGCAGTATGTTATTATTCCATTTCACAGTTCATACCGTTTCACATACAATAAAAAAAAACGTTGGTATTAAACAGTAACAGTACTACACAGTATGTAGTATACAGTAATGTAGTACTCCATTCCAACCTAGCTTGCACTTGCCTTGGTATTCATGTTTGACTGTTCAAGTTTCTTCTGCTCTCCAGTTGCTAATACTAACACTCCATTCAAAATTCTGCCTCTAATCTCCTCTGTGTTCACTTCAGTGCAGTCTCACAGAGTGTGTGTTGCACAGAATTACACTCCCCTCTGCTAAATGATAAAAGTAAAGGTTCCACATGAACAGAAACGTATTTGCATGTCTCATCTGGCAAAGCTCGTTTTAAAAATGCTAAGCAAATACAAAGAAGGGAATTAGCACAGTCAGATTCTTACCTCCCGATAATATCCAAATAAAATATTAGCCAGTGTCTCACTTTAACATTTCACCTAATGGCCTTCACTGTGTCCACACTACAGGTGGAACCGCTGCGCCAGAGACGACCACAGAGATGAGCACCGTTCCAGGTGAGAAAGGTACTTGCCTCTAATTCTATCCGTAATATCTTTAATTTTCCAGGATTTTCTTTAATTGTGCTAATGCTTACTCCCTTAAAGGTACGGTGTGTCATTTTTGCAATGTTAGCATTTCCCAGAACACTAAGTGAAAATAACAGTATTTTTTTAGTGATATGCTATTTACACTAAGTGCAAATAGCTATAGATAGTTAAAATAGCAGGATATTGTTATTGCAAATAGTGTCAATTATCTGCACCTCAGCATTGTAATACATTATAAAACAGTGTGCAATAATGCCCTCCCTACACCTAACCTTACCCGATACTTTATTTTCAACTTTTTGATTATTTCCTTCATTTTTATTAAAAATAAATGCTTTTCTGATGTGATTTGAAATTTGAAAAGGAAGATTAAAGTTTGCCAAAAGGCAGATTCGAACCCGGGTCGATCGCGTCAAAAGGAGTATGACAAATGCTTATCATCTGCACCACTGAATCTGACAATTGATGACCGTCTTTTGTAATGTTGACTATCCCAATCACACGTTGGTGGGCGGAGTTAGTATAAATAGCTTCTGCCAACAAGGCGGGCTATTTGCACTTAGTGTAAATAAACACTCCGATTTTTTTTTTATTCCCAACAGTTAAAGAGTTGCCCACAGAAAAAAAACAGCACCCCCACTTCCCGCGCCTATGTATGTCAGTCCAACATGGGTTTGGTGCAGGACTACCTGTTTTTCTGAACAACAGAAAAAAAAATTATGTATTTGAGGAGGGCCAGTAGCAATTTTCTTCAGAAAATCATAATAATAAACATTTTTGCAATTCTGTTTGGTGTCTCTAGCAGCACAGAAATTACACACTGCACCTTTAAGAAAGAAAATTCTCATTGTATGTTTTTTTTGTTCTCTGTTTGGTTGTTGAGGCTATTTGATTATTAGTGTGTAAACTCAAAAATGAGTATGTAATCTCATTTCTGAAGTGTTCTTGTGAAAATCTATAAAGAGCCCCTCTGATTTGCTAATTCAGCGTAGTGACTGATTAGCCATTCAAGACTGCTCACTAATGGACAAATGAGAAATGCCCCTTAACTGACCTTGTCTAATTAGCCTGTGTGTGTGTGTGTGTGTGTGTGTGTGTGTGTGTGTGGTCTTGGTTGGTTAACATTGAGTAGATGTGTGTGCTTTCTATTATTGGATGTGGTTTATTTGCTATGACAAGCATTCAAAACTGGTAGAACGTTCTGGACTGTGGTGAAACGTATCCTTGCACTGTCTTCACTGCGACAGCCCAAATCCATTTAAAGATGGAAAAGAAGAAATAACTTTTAATTGGAAACTGGCATTTTTTTTTTTTAAAGCGGCAGTGGCTGCATGCCTGAGCTGTGGCTTTTAATGGGAAATTCTTTCCTTCGCATTCAGTGAGCAAATACCCTGCAAAACTCGTGGAGAATCCTGGCATTATTAAGGGAGCGGAGCGCTTGGCTTTATTAAACTGTCTAGAAAAGCAGCGCTGAGGCTGTGCAGGCACCGGCATAGCTGACATCCTAGACGTGCTTCTGCTATTCTGTCCGTCTCAATTCTCTCTGCTTTTCCTGCTGTCTCTCTCTTTGGCTTTCTATCTCTCAATCAATCTAACATCGTTAAATCCCTCCCTCCTTCTTTCATGTCAATCTCACTTTCAAAGCTTCATTGTTTTGTGTGTTCTGTATTCTCGCTCAAGATCTAGCTATATTTGGAGTATGAATGTGGATTTGGCTTAGGCACGACAGAATTTGGAATGGATTTGGAAATGCTCATGCTTAAATGATGGTGTTTTCTGATTGTTAAATAACTCTTTATTGCCATCAAGTGGACAGCAGATATAAAACATGTTGCTTTGGCCCTGTGTGGAGTCTTCAGAACATTCAAATGTTATTATATACACAACTGTTCACAAATGTAGGGTCAGTAAGATTTTTTATTTTATTTATTTATTTTATTTTTTATTCATTCATGTATTTATTTATTTTGAGAGAGAGAGAAAGAGAGAGAGAGAGAGAGAAATTAACACCTTTATTCAGAAAGGGACAGTAAAGACATTTATAACGTTATAAAAGCTGTCACTCTTTTAAAAGGTACTAATATGTACTCTTTAGGTATGAATATGAACCTTTAATATAAAAATATGCATCTTTTAGGAGTAAATAAGGTACAAAAGAGTACATTTTGAAAAGGTTCCATCCCAGTGACAGTTTTTGTACCTTTTTTTCTCAGTGTTCAAATAAATGCTGTTCTTTTGGACTTTCTATTCATTAAAGAATCCTGGAAAAAAAATATATAATGGTTTCCACAGAAATATTGTGCAGCACGACTGTTTTCAACATTGATAATAATCAGAAATGTTTGTTGAGCAGCAAATCAGCATATTAGAATGATTTCTGAAGATCATGTGACACTGAAGACTGGAGTAATGATGCTGAAAATACAGCTGCGCATCACAGAAATACATTACAGTTTAACAGAGATTCACATAGAAGATAGTTATTTTAAATTGTAATAATATTTCACAATATTACTGTTTTTACTGTATTTTTAATCAAATAAATGCAGTCTTGGTGAGGAAAAGAGACTATTTTCAAATACATTAAAACATCTTTCCAACCCCAAAACCTTTGAATGGTGGTGTACATATTTTTTTTTCATCATATTTACTCATATATTATATTTGTTGTAGTATATTAAAATGCATTAATGTAAATAAAATCATAGCAATATTAATTTTGTTATTAAATATAAAATGTAATAATTCTAAAATATAAATAATATTTTCTGTGTGTGTGTGTGTGTGTGTGTGTGTGTGTCACTGCTTTAGTAATATAAAATATAAAAGTGCATATGTTAATAATCTTCCCCAATGTGTGTGTGTTCTCTCTGTAGCGTTCCTGTGGTTTGCCTGTGACTTTGGCTGGGCCAGTGATCCTTCATTCTGTGGCTGGATGTCAGAAGACAGCGGTTTCAGGTGGCAGATCCAGTCCAGCGGCACCCCGACTCTAAACACCGGCCCAAACATGGACCACACTGGTAAGAAAAAAACTGCACCCATTGGCCTCACAGCATGGAAAGTGTGAAACATCCGAACCTCACATTCTTTCTCTCCGTCTGCCGTAGGCGGATCAGGGAACTTCATCTACACACTGGCAACAGGTGCTCAGGAGACAGAAGTGGCTCGGTTTGGGAGTATTGAGCAGCAAATCAGCATATTAGAATGATTTCTGAAGATCATGTGACACTGAAGACTGTAATCAGTAATGATGCTGGAAATACAGCTTTGATCGCAGAAATAAATTAGTTTAACATATTCACATAGAAAATAGTTATTTTTAAAATGTAATAACATTTCACTGTTTTTACTGTATTTTTAATCAAATAAATGCAGCTTTGGTGAGAAAAAGAGACTACTTTCAAATACATTAAAACATCTTTGCAAGCCCAAACCTTTGAATGGTGGTGTACATAATTTTTTCATCATGTTTACTCATATATTATATTTATTGTACTATATTAAAATGCATTAATGTAAATAATATCATAGTATTATTATTAAATATAAAAGGTAACCATTCCAAAATATAAATAATATTGTGTGTGTGTGTGTGTGTGTGTGTGTGTGTGTCACTGCTTTAGTAATATAAAATATAAAAGTGCATATGTTAATAATCTTCCCCAATGTGTGTGTGTTCTCTCTGTAGCGTTCCTGTGGTTTGCCTGTGACTTTGGCTGGGCCAGTGATCCTTCATTCTGTGGCTGGATGTCAGAAGACAGCGGTTTCAGGTGGCAGATCCAGTCCAGCGGCACCCCGACTCTAAACACCGGCCCAAACATGGACCACACTGGTAAGAAAAAAACTGCACCCATTGGCCTCACAGCATGGAAAGTGTGAAACATCCGAACCTCACATTCTTTCTCTCCGTCTGCTGTAGGCGGATCAGGGAACTTCATCTACACACTGGCAACAGGTGCTCAGGAGACAGAAGTGGCTCGGTTAGTGAGTCCATCCGTGTCAGGCCAGGACTTGGACCTGTGCTTGTCCTTCTGGTATCACATGTTTGGCTCTCACATTGGCACACTACACATCAAACAGCGCAGAGAAAGCAGCCAGGGCTCAGCTGATGTCCTTTACATTGATTACATTTTAAATATGTTTCAAATTTAATGTTGGTGTTTATCTTTATTTCAGGTGGTAATTGAAAGCGTAGTGGAGAGGAAGAGTTGGGGAGACATTGCTGTGGATGACATCAAAATCTTAGACAATCTGAACATGGCCGACTGCAAGGGTGAGTCATTTAGACCATTAGAGTGCAAACTACACTGAGACAAATCAAGACTGTGTCATACATCCTATGGCTTAAGATATCAGATATTTACTGACACTGGGAGTGGTGATAGACCTAAGTCAGGTTAGACACCATATTGAATCGAATGCGGATGAATATGAGGCTGTGAGGGACAAATGTACAATTTGGCGCACAAGTGGCCTACAATTTGGCCTACATCGTGTAATTTTCACAACTCCCAACTTTTAACACTGTTTTATGGAGGGTTTTTTTTTTTCTTTTTTTGTGTACTTTAACCCCTCACAGCCTCATTTTAATTCCTGTCAAATGTTAAATATGGTGTGACACTGACTAAGGTCTATGTATTAATATATTTAAATAACGTATTTATAAATCATTAAAATAATTAAATTTTATAACTCCAAAATTTTCATAATTCAATAACTGGGTTTACACTTTATTACCAATGAATTTTACTCCAGGTTACTTTTTTAGTCAATTGTGATTACAGTTTGTTTATTGTTTTTTTTTTTATTATTATGAATTTATTTATTTTCATTTTTATTTTTATTCCTAAATAGCTATTTCTGCCCAATAAAATATTTTAGAGCTTGACAAAACTAAAATAAATAAATAAATAAAAAATCTATTAAAAAAAAAACAATTACTTAATAGTTTCTGTTACTTCTAGAAATCCTTTTTTTTTTTTTACTTCTCTCATATATCCATGTGTTCCAAGACCATGACAACCCTGGTCCTTAAATATAATGGTTAAAATAAGAAATATATTTTGAACTTTTTAACGTAATTTTTAGCTGTTGTAGCTTTTAAAGCTTATTTTATAAAGTCTTATTTTAAATAATTTTAAGCCATATTGTGGCCCTTTGGAAGTGTGCTGAGGCCCCTGGTTAAGAACCCCTCACTTAGATGACAATACTGGACAATATACATTTCCTGACTGTTTTATGCCGTCCATTTATAGACCCAGACGTCCCAGCAGAGCCAATTCTACCTGAGGACAACTTCAATGAAATCAGTAAGTGGCTTTCTCAAATCTGATCCACACAAACACTGAGTAAATGTTGGATCACTCACAAAATTAGTTACTAAAGAAGATGAAAATTAGTATTTCTATTTCAGTTTTTTTACTTCACAGTTCCTTGACGTTTCTTTGTGAAATTTACTAGCAATTTCTAAATGAAGATTGTTTCTATGCCATTTCTTGTTTCAGTGTGTCATTGAATGTTTGGAGGGACTTCATATCACATTGCATTATACAGCACACATTGGTCAAGTAATCCAGATCATATAAAATCCGAAACCAATATCTAAAACAGGTTTGCTCATCTGTTCTCTTCCAGTCGTGGACATCACAGACTTCCCTGAGATTGTGGAGAACCACGAGATCAGCGGCGCCGGAAACATGCTGAAGACGCTGGACCCCATCCTCATCACCATCATCGCCATGAGCGCGCTGGGGGTCTTCCTCGGCGCCATCTGCGGCGTGGTCCTCTACTGCGCCTGCTCCCACAGCGCCATGTCCGACAGGAACTTATCCGCCCTGGAAAACTATAACTTTGAGCTAGTGGACGGCGTCAAGTTAAAGAAGGACAAGCTGAACTCACAGAACACGTACTCAGAAGCGTGAGGCACCGACCAATCAGAGGGAACCTCTCCTCAGGGAGGGCGGGGCTAAAACGGACTGCCGATGCCTTCCGGTTGGAGGAGGACAAGGCTCTGTGGTTCAGCGAACCAATGGGAGGTCTGGGACTGAGCCATGCTTTTCTCAGGAGCTGCAGTGAACGGAACCTACCAGTAGGGGACACTGTGTACAAAACATTGAATACAAGGATTTAAAAGAAACAAAAAACAAAATGAAAAATAAGAATATGTACAGATGATTGTTATTTTACTTTATTTTATTGTTTTGTATTATTTTTGGTTGATCATTTTTACAATCGGATGCTGGTGTTGAGACCAATATATAATAATGTTATAGAGTATTTATCTTTTTTTTCTAGGAGGAAAAAAAAAATCATTTATTTTTTATTTTAAAAGATTGTTTTGAGCTTTAAGGAGATGTGTAAAAAACAAACAAAAAACAAAAAAACAAAAAACAAATGAACCATATATGGCCAAGGGAAGGTAATTACCCCATGGTAGGGCAAAGATCAAACGGGGTGGAAAATCATCCAGCCCTGTTGCATTCTGGGTATGGTTCAGTCAGTGCCTTTGGTACATCTTTTTTGGCCTCCTCTGTTGTTTTTGTGGTGTTTCAACCCTTTAGTTCTCAAAAAAGCTGTCGGTCGAATCTGCAAAACAAAACCCGGTAAATTCATAGCGCTTTAATGTTGAAGTCCTGCATATTGTACATAAGTTTTAATATATTTTAACGCCCTTTTCAAAGAAACGAGTAAAAGGACAAAAAAAGAAAGCTGCAGTATCCCTTTTGTCTTGGGTTGTATGTTGTAAATACAATCGTCCGACTGTTTTGTGAAAGTGAAAAGTGTGCTTTTTTGGTTCCGTCCTGTTTTGGTTGTTTTGCTACGCTCCCAAAAAATGCAACCCTTGTTCAAAACAGATGTTAATACAAATCCAGCGCACATTTCATCATGGGAACAGCATTCGCACATACAGTAAATGCATTTCATAGACGTCCGCAGTGGCTCGGTTGAGTTTGGATTACAGATTTATAAGCGAACATCATATCCTCTATAATCACATTCAGAATGTCTGTTTTTCCAGCATACCAAAAAAAATAAGAAAAAATTGATGATCATCATTGCCTTGATCGCTTTGATTTGAAGTGAGCGGCCTACAGTTCAACCCTCACACATTTCATCAAAGCGCTTCTTTCACCATCCGTCGAGCTTGAATGCATGTGCTCTTGAATAAAACTCTCATTTTAAGAGGGGTGCTATTAAATGTTCTCACGCATCGCTTCGCAAGCGTTCTGTCATTGGCCTTGTGTGTGTACCAAAGGACTGTTGCCTCAAACTGCAGGGTCCAATCGCAACAACCCATTCTCTTGAGACGTCTGAAGACCTCGGCTACGATGCATTCTCATGGGTTATCATTCGGTCAACAGTTTGGATTCTGGACAGCTGGATGGATCTGACTTTAGCAACGGCATACACATGCAGTTTAACCGATAACAGGGCTTCACTGCTGACAACACTAATGTTTTCTACCGGTTTCTCGGTATGTTCATGTACTGTGCTGTATACTGTGGCAAACACTTTGGTTTTCCCGTTCCGAATCCTCGTGTCGATGCTACATGTGTGTCAGCTGAAGCTGGATAAAGGTGACTGGCTTCAGTCGGGATTCTGTGAGAAAGCATCCTGTAGCATTAACGAAAAAGAAACAATGTTGCACTGATCAATATATTTGATGAAGTTTATGTGTTTATAGCATTCATTTGTAAAAAAGACAACTGAAATAAAAAAGACAGTGTTCATTTTTTAATATAGTTTCAGAATATGTAATACGATTCTGAAATGGTCAATTATCGAGATGTTTTCATTATTGAAAAAGGTATACAGATGTCCTATAGTAAAGCTCCCGTTTACCTGACCCCGATTCTCTTTTGCTTTTTGTACTGTCGTTGAAATTTTGTGCTGATTTGTTTTGTTTTTGTTTGTTTTTTACAAGAAGATGCGGAAGCAAAGAAAACTTTTATTTTCAATACTGCCTCTGTACTTTGCTGTTGTAGGAAGGGGGAAAATTAATAAAAACAGCAAGGCCTTAAAATGGATATCAATGTTTTGTATTGGAACATCTGCATCACAGAAGAAAAACTCCTCCACATCTGCTCTGTTTCTGATCAAATCAGATCGACTGACATATTCCAAAGATTCGGCTCCAATAAATGTGTTCTGAAACTTTGGCTCTTTTTATAATTTAGTTTTCTTTTGTTCATTTTTTTAACTATAGATTTTAATCAGAAAGACATGCAAAGAGCATGCATGTGTAAAGAATGGACATATTGAGCAACTTGATGACAAAACAAGCACTAGCATGTGCTAAAGTGTTTACAGTGTACTTTTGACATATTTACATCATATAAATGTACACTTTTTGTGATTTTTAGGGCTTATTTTACACAAAAGAAGAATGGAAAGTATTCAAATGAGGCACAAAAGTGTCCAGCATCCACCAGCAATATCAGTATATTTCTAACCAGAGGGACTCGATAGCAATGTCTGTGAACGTACACGCTGTTGTGTGTATTGTGTTAATTATTTGATTAGTTATATTACATAAATGATCATTATTTGAAATAATAATGAGCAAATGAAATCACTGGAGAAAGCTTTTTACTCCAGTCAATATTTCTCGGGGCTTAAAGTTAATTACTGTAGACATATACTTTAAACAAGGCATTTGAGCATTTTACTGATATAAAAAAAAAACCTTTTGATAATTGATAATGAACATGTTTTGATACTTTAGTGGGGCATGTCGTCACAAAACAAGTGCACTTAATTGTATTGAACGTGCTAATACTGAATATTACAGAAAATGGTAACATAAGTTTAGGGACCAGTTCTCACAGTTAACTAGTTGCTTATTAGCATGCATATTACTAGCATATAGGCTGTTTATTAGTACTTATAAAGCACATATTAATGCCTTATTCTGCATGATCATATTTTAGATCCCTTAATCCACCCCATACCTAAACTGAACAACCTTACTAACTATTAATAAGCAGCACATTCGGAGTTTATTGAGGCAGAAGTTGTCGTTAGTTAGCTAATCGTGAGAATTGGTCCCTAAACTAAAGTGTGAACCAGAAAAGATCATTTATCTTAAAGTGACGTAGTTACACATTGCATGTACTTACGCTATAATAACAGTAAATGATGCATAACTCCAAGTAACTAACCCTAAACCAAACCCTAACCTTTAAACCTAGTACATGCAGTTAGATAATATTACAATTTGTGTAATTACACTGTAACAACATTACCTTAAGCATGACCAAAATATTAATGAAATAAAAGGTCATTTAAGTGTACTTAAAGAGACACTTTCAAGACTAAGTACACTTTTAAAAGTTTGTGATAATGTCAAATAAAAAGTGATTGAAATCCTTATGTTTGTATCTTTTGTCATGCTTTAAAGAAGTACACTTATTTTAATGTGTTGACATAAAGCACAAATAAAGTACTTAAATGTCAACTATATTTTAATTTAATTGCAAGTGAAAACATTGCATTTGGTTTAAGTGCATTCTTTTAAAGTATATTATTTTAGTAATAGGTACTCTTTTTTTTAAGTATGTCAAGTGTGCTTCCTTTTCACACGGGTAACTTGTCACAGTGAGAAACTGCTGCTTATTGACACATAAACATAATCAGAAAGCACATATTTGTGTAATTTGTAATCTCAGTGATTTACTGAGATATAGTCTTTGTGACAGCTGGCCCAGCCTCTGGATTGAAACTCTCCAAAGCGTTTCTTTGTGTGTGAAAGCCGCCTGCAGGTGAATGTGCTGCTGAATCCAGCATTAAACACCAGCTCTCTCTCATTACACAGCAGAGCTCCTCAAGGCTCCAGTTTATCCATCAAAACACAACCAATCACCGGGATGTACAACATGAAGAGAGTCGAGCTGCAAATCGATGCAATCTTTCAGTTAAAACAGCTTTAATCAACAAAAACCGTATATACGCCAGCTCTGGTTACACAAGCTTTCCTTTGAAATCTATTAGTTCTTCGCTCAGGGACAACACACCAACAGACACACACAGAAGCATGGGAGATACATGGGTGTTATAAGAAAAGATAAAGCTTCCTCTTTTTTCTTTTCAATTTTGTTGTTTCATGTGCAACGTCGAAAAAAAATAACATTTAGCAAAATAATTATTTTGAAAAATGTAGTTTTAAAGTAAATTCAACAAAAAATGACTTCACATGCTAATGCATTATAGCAGTATATTGGGATCTTGTGATCTTGTGACAGAAGAACTGAACATTTTAAACCAAAACGGCTGCTGGTCTATCGTATGGCTTATCACTAAACTAAACTAAACTGAATTACAATAAAATAAAATATCTTCCATCAAACCAATTAACATGCAAAATATTATTTTGTTTAATACACAAAATAATGAGTTTTATAATAAAAAAAATAATGGACCTACATAAGTAATGTTTCTTCCTTTTCAAAATGAGATTTGTTGTTTTAAGGTATGTCATTACAGGTTTTGGTGTTGATTATTATTATTATTATACACTTTTTTTAAATGTCTAAATATTTGGGCATGTAAAAATGTTTTCTTTAAAAAAAAACAGCATTGTCAAATAACATTTAATATGTTTAATATATAACAGAAACAGAACCGGAATAATCTTCTAATTAAAATAATAATTTTCATATCATTCACAATACATCTTCAATTGTAAGTCATATGCCACATCTTCATGCTCCGCTCATGATCATGTCACTAAAATTAATGAACACTAGAGGACAGTGTTGTATTCGCAATAGAAATTGCAATCTACTTTTTAATCTAACCCTTAAAAGCTCTATTATCTTGAATTTAAAACATCATTATGGACATGATAGATAGTATAGTAAGCCGTTGTATTTTAATGAGTTAAACTGGGTCAGCAGAACTGAAGCATTTCATCTAAAAATGTGTTCTGAACTCTAAAACAAACTCAGTTGACTTTACTCTGCCTGACAGTTTAATGAAAAAAATGTATATAGTGTTTCATCTTAAAAAGCTGCAAGATTAGTATACAGTTTCTAGAGTAACTTCCCCACAGCAGACAGTGAAGTATTTCAGAATTCAGACAGGAATTCATTGCGAAAGCTGCATTGCCTCTTTCTCTTCTGCTTATGTAATCATAGCAAACAAGGTTTTCTGGGTCTGTTTTTTTGCACATAATACAGGACTTTTTTTTTTTTTTTTCCATAATTCATTTTAATAATGCAGCCACACAATGCTTTCAACATGAAGCCTTCATTTTAACCCAGTTGATTCATCATATTATTAGTTTAAAATGAATACAAATTATTTTCATTTACCCCTCAGCGCAGAGACCTCAAACACCACTGGACTGAAGAGAAATGATTTTTCTCATACATTTTAATAGATGACTACTAAATTTCCTTTTGACTTAATGGAGCAGAAAGTTTCCTTAATCATGTGAGTTTTCTGAATGACTACTGAATGGTTTAAAGAACTGGTTATGACCTTGGTTAAGTCTAAATTGCATCAGTATCTGGTTTATTATAATAAAATAAAATGGAAATTAAAATTTTTAATAAAACGTTCACTGGAATAAAATATATAAAAAGTTTTATTTCAGCAACTAAATAACTAAAATAACTAAAATGGAAAATAGAATTAATAATTGTCATAATATATATATATTATTATACAAGATATATTATAATTATGATATAATTATATATAAAATAGTATTTATAATTTCTTTACATATAGAATTATATGACAAAAACACACAACAAAATTACTAAAACTTTAACTTTTTTAAACTGATGCAAGATATTAATAAAAACTATAATAGTATATCATTGGTACTAAAATAACACTGATCAGTACACACAATAACTACTTGTTTCTGAATCTCATAAACGTGGACTCAACAGGGAAATAAATAAATACAAATAAATAAATCTTTTTTTTATCTCCAATGAAAATAACATGTACAGATTCACTTCAAAGATTTACCTTATCGTGCTATGCTGCCATGTTGCTTTTTTAAACCAAATGTATATCAAATAAATAAAATAATATACTGACAATTCATAAAATATAGAGATCACACTTTAATAAATTCTAAACTTTCATTCTAATTCCTAATCACATTTTTTGGGTTATTTAGTGGCCTACTTAAAGGCTTGCTTTTTGTGTGTTTGTTTTCATCAGTGTTGGACTGAGAGGGCTCGTGGCGTCATAAGGCAGAGCTGATGACGTCATGAGGTATTTCCTGTGGGGCGGGGCCTGTCGGAGGAGAGCTGATGACGTCATTAGGTATTTCCTGTGGGGCGGGGCCTGTCGGAGGAGAGCTGATGACGTCATTAGGTATTTCCTGTGGGGCGGGGCCTGTCGGAGGGTCAGCAAACACGCGATAAACGCAGCCAGCGGAATACTCCTCTTCACAGCGGAGACACGCAGAATGGACTGTTTGCTGTGATTTGTTTGTGACTGACGGATTTAAGAGAGGCTCTTTTAGGGTTATAGAGAAACAGAAGGATACACATTGACAAAAGACCCCTATGAGGCTTCGAACGTGAAGAGAGAAAACTAGTAATAAAAGCCATAAGGTAAAGTTACCGTCTCAATGCTGCCCGCCGAATGAAAGGACGCAGTTTTCACCGAGGCTTTGTATTATTTTCTTTATAGAAGTGATGAAGTGTTTTTTTTTTTTATCAGATTTAAAGCGAGAAATGTGTGCTAAAGTTGCTTGTGTGGCTCGAGTAACGGTCCGTGCGCAGATATTTTAGGTGGTTTATAAAAAGAGGTTGTGCTTCTGGTAGGTTAGTCCTAAAGCTGCTCACAGACATCTCTTTGGCAGTTTACAGTTTACTGTTTCTGTAGTTTCTAACACAGCAGGGATAGATAAAAACATCTATTTTGTTTTAGATGTTCCATCTGTTTTCTATATCAATATAAATGCAGCACTACATTTGTTGATAGGGAGAATAATATTTATAAGCATTTTGTGCCTATATACTGTTTTCATTTGAGTGGAGAGTTATTTAAACTGTTTATTATTTATTTATGTATTTATTTCTTTCTTAGTCTAGGGCAAAAGGGACAAAGGAACGATGACGTAGGCTATGGAACGTCTGAAAGTGTCATTCTACATTCAGCTCTAGAGCTCAAGCTGTAGGCTTCATGTGCAACTTGATTTGGACTTTGAAAAATAATTCTAAGAATCATATTTTTCGATTCACATAGGCTACATTGTAGAAATAAGCCATGAAATAAGAAATAAACAATTAGAAGTACTCTGCTTTCATGACTATGTAATGAAGTTACCTAAGAAAACAGATGAGCAAATTCATCTAACAGTATTTAAACACAAGCCATGGTGTTGATCTGGACTATACAGTACAGAATGACTGTATACTGTATCTACAGACGTTTCTCCTTTTACTGTATGACTAGGGTACATATTGGACACAAATGGAAACATGAGTGAGAGAAACACACACACACACAAAGATATTTGTCATGGTTTCTGTTTAAAATCAGTTTCTCGAATATGACCAAAGCAAGTTTGTTTCCTAAAGCTGACATGTTCCTTTGAAATGTCAGTACGAAACAGACTGCATTGATTAATTGGACGCAGTGACAGCCTTGTACCCATTTTAATCTGAAAAGGACGTCTGGCTGCTTATACCATTTCATATAGTTAATCAATATCACACGAAGAGTGCCGTTTTTTTTCTCTCCAAAAATGTGATATTGAATTTTTACAACAGTTCAGTAAACAATAAGTTCATTTAGAGACTTACGTTTTAGACACCATACTGCCTGTTTTTGCTCTATTTCTGCTCTATTTTGAGAATAAAAATAATTCCAAAACAAAGCCACAACACTGTTGTGCGTCTCTGAGCAACATGACAGCAGTTTCGTTCCTGAATGAATCAACCGTTAAAATGATTCGGTTCAGTCGCAATGACTCACTTAGTAGCAGTGACTTGCTGCCACCTACTGGCGGTTTTAATTTCACATTTAAAGTATCTTTTAATTTTTTAAATCATTTCAAATATCAGTATTCAAAGATTTATGTTTAATATATCAAAACATTATGCATTTGTAACTGAGCTGCATTAAACAGTGTGTAAATAGATCTAAATGCCTCTTCAGATGCAGCTTCTGTGTTTCCTCTGCATTGCAAAGATGAATTTTGTCGATACTGATTTCATTTTCTTGGTAACAGCCCGAATGTCTTATTATTCTAATTCACTGATTAAATGTAAGAATTTGACTCAAATGATGATGCACACTTTTCGAAAAAAAAATGGCTTTATAAAGGTAAGAATGCCCATAAAAGGTAAAAATCTATTTAAACTTATTGGAAAAGATTAATTTCTGTCACTGCTGTGAACTGACCACCACACAGAATATGAAGAATATCCAAAAATTTAGGAGTCCGCTGTCCATGGCAGTCCTTAAGATATCAGCACAATAACACACTCGGCAAAATATCGTTATCGATAAAATCCCAGAAAATATTTAGATATTATTTTTTGTCAATATTGCACACTCCTAGTGTGTGGTCAGTAGCATTTGTTCACTGACGGTACATGACCTCTGACCTTCACAACAGCTGCTGGACAGAAGAAAAAAAACTTTATTATTAGACCTTTAACCAGCGAATCCTTTTGACAGATGAGTGCTAAACAGTTGTGTCATCCCTGAGAATGAAAATGCATTAAAATTAAATTAAATTGTTGTGTTTCTGCTTTGTTGGTTACTTAAAGATGCTTAAAACAGGTATCAATCATGATTATAACTTTAAATTAGTGGTTAGTTTTTCTTGTGAAGTTTATGTGCAAGTGGACACTTGTTGACCACTTTCCTTCACTATCTGGTCCAACACATTAAATCTCATATGCTTTTTTTTTCTACAAAATTAATTTCAGGTATTTGAGGTAAAGGCTTCAAGATCAAACGCTCTTTGAAGAGTGTGTCCAAACTTTTCATTGGTGCATTTCTTGTGTATTATGAAGATAATAATGCTTTAGTGTTAGTCTTATTCAAGCACTCTTGTCAGTTCAAATCTTAGCAAAAATATTTATAGGAACGGATCCAGTCATTTTTTTTTTCCAGACCTTGTTTGGCAGTCGTTGTGAACCAGGCTTTGGTCCTGAATCCAGGGAGAAAACCTAAAAAATATGAAATCCAGATTAAAGGTATTAAAAAAAAAAAAAAAAAGGTTAAATATCATTGTAGTAATTTATGTCTACATTACGTAACAATTCAATTTTAAAGCATCCGTGATTTGGGGAGAAAAATTAGAGATTCTTAGTGCATTTCAGTTAATTATTCATGGTATATATCGTAAATTGAATTGGGAGAGCAGACCACAAATGCACAGTATATGTTGTCTTTTTTTTTAATTGTTACAGCAGAGTACAAAGGAAAAAATAAAACAATCCGGAGGAAAAGAATGCAGTGACTGAAAAGAGCTCTTGCCATAGATATTCTTGTTATATTACGTCACATTAAAATACCAAGCGTTACGTTATTCTCCTGAGTTCTGACAATAGTACATGACGGACAATGTACAGCTCATTCAGTCAAACTGACAGAGCAGGATTGTTTGTAGCGCTACATTATGATTTGAAATGATTTGTTTCGATCATTTTGAGTGGAACGTCCCCTAACCAGAAGTGCCTCCCAGAATTTAAATCCCAGTATGGCTCATTAGGAAAAAAAGGTGGATAATTATCTTTCATGGAATACAGACGATTTATTTCAAGAATTTTTTTTTTTTCACTAGGGGCTGTTAAACTCCCCAAAATGACAAAAAAGCACCATAAAAGTAGTCTATATGACAACATGTGCTGTATTACAAGTCTTCATACAAAAGCTTTAAGTGAGGAAAAGACTGAAATTTATCTTTTTTTTTTTTTTTACTGCAAATCTTCCACTGTAGCTTATAAATTGTATTAAATATGCCCATTGAACAAAGTATGATCAATTATACACTATAGTCAAAGAAATTTGGCATCATGACATCAAACCTGGTGTTACGTGTCTTGAAATTTCATATCTGAATAAACAAAAACATGTGAGGATACAAAAGTTATCCGTAAGTTTCACACAAAGCCATGTCTATGGTTTTTGTCATGTTTGGACATTTCTGGCAGTGTCCACAATTATTATAAGTTACTTGGACACTTTGGAGACATTTTTTACCCATTTTCTGATATTGTTTCTTCTTGCAGACCATTTTATGCTGCCTATAAATGTCTCTTTTTTCACATACGTTGCAGTTTGTTCTCAGTGTCTGTTTCTTTATTATTGGGTCGAGACTTAAATCTTAAAACACATGTTTCTGGAGGAACTCGACTCTAAATGCCCCAAATTTTCTTCTCAAAACATTTGGCTTTTTCAGAGAATTGCTCTACAGTAGTATTCATTAATGCATATTTTTTGGCTTATAAAGGATTCAAATCTGTGACCGTGGGCACATTTCTTTTAAAACCTTTTCTCAAATGTATGTTTTCATGTCCAGATAAAGGAGCTCAGAATGTGTGTCTCTCTCCTCTCCACTGGCAATATCTCTTGTTTGATGTTGGTCTGGAAAACAGGCCCCTGTCTAATCTGATCTGCTTCCCCCCCCCCCCTCTCTTT